>NC_056748.1:501594268-501596768 GCF_019279795.1 Protopterus annectens
GTGCTTCAGTCTACAATAGCATGTACAGCTGCTTTGGGAATCCTTTCAGAATGTATCACATGCAGGGGAGTGTGTAGGAAGGGAGTGCGATGGACAGGAAAGGAGGACAGGTAAAGGTGGTTGATAATGTAGAAGTGTTAGTGCCAATACATTTAAGTGGGGGAGGTTAAGGCTGTAGATCCAGGTTTCTCAAAGATTTTTTGAAGTGGTATAGACAGAGATTGTGGAGAAATCACATGAGATATTCCAGCCCAACAAGTACAGAAGGAGACACATAACTTGATCCAAACAATAAATCAAGATCAGTGTTACCATCCAAAGATTATCAAATGCCTGGTTTTGTAGCCTTTTTCTTCATTTGCTTGTGCTCACACTCACTACTATATCTATGTATCCTGACGCATGAAGAAGCTACCTTCATCCAACCATCTTGTCTAACAAGCACTTGCATCTGACACATGAATAGGAGTGAGGTCATAAAATCTGTTAACATCTTTCTAATAAAAAGAAAAAAAAAAAAGACTATATTTGTTTCAACAGAGTAACAAGATGAAAAATAAAGATCACAGATTTGCCTGAGTCAGAAAAATAACTGAACTGTGAAATAAATTCAAAAATTGTATAATAACAGACAAAGAGCTGTTAGTTTTAGTATAATGGGCTGAACAAATTGCTAAAATGGGAAAACTGAAACATGCACAATTACTTTCTTGCAGAACATGCTACAGACACTGTATACATGGTTAGACATAGTAAAAGAAAACTAGAACCAGTAAGCTATAGGGAGTAAATATGGGGAAAAAAGCACCAGAGGCACAGTGTGTATGTGCATGCGTGCATGCGTGCATGCGCGCGCGTGTGTGTGTGTGTGTGTGTGTGTGTGTGTGTGTGTGTGTGTGTGTGTGTGTGTGTGTGTGTGTGTGAGTGATGGGGGGGAGATTTATAGGGCCTGGTTTCATTTCAAGACAGAAATAACAATGGTTTGTTACTGGTGGGAATCTGTTCTTAACTATTCAGATTTTCACAGAATGTCCAGATTTTTGACTCATACTTTTTGCCTTTTCATCATAAAATGTGTAGTTATTTGTGTAAATCAGTGATGACGGAGTTCACTAGATAATGACAAGCATTTGAGTTTCAGACAGTTAATCCTTCAGAAAATGCATAACACAAGACCTTTTATTCAAGCAACTTTTTTACATTTATTGTTGTGTCTTTCGGCTTTTTCCCGGTGAGGGGTCGCCACAGCAGAACTCCCGTCCGATAATGATTGGCAGTAGATTTTTACGTGCCGAATTGCAAGCCCTGACACACAACCTTCAACAACGGTATGCCCATTCACGCATGTCTCCACACAGAAGACGCTCTAGCTGAGAATCGAACAGGACAACGTCTTACTGTTAGGTGACAACACTACTGCAGCACCACTATTTAAAATTTGTCCCTATTTTTGGGGTCTTTGTCCCCTCGTTATTTTTAGCTTTGTCCAGATTTTTTGTACCAAGAGTTTGAGAGTTATGTGTTAGAGTGTTTTAGCTTTTTTTATACAAGAGAATCCATGTATTTCAGAACTTTCTGAAGTATATTATCGAAAAGATACATGTAAATTGTTATTCTGATAATTCAAAGTTTGAACATCTCTTTTGGCATTATGGCAATTAGTATTTAAAGAGAAAATAAATAAGTACATAAAATATGTTCCCTGTCACCACTTCCTTCAGTGCAAGGGTGTCATTTTCTTATTTAAGAGAAGGAAGCTACGTGGAGTTTGCATGCTCGTACATGGCAAAACAAGAAATGTCTCTGATTAAATACTGCATCTGTCATCCTTCATTTAAATAAAAGCATATTTAACCTATCTAGAAAATATCAAAGTAAAATAAGCTGTACCGCAGTTTCCAATTTTTAGTTTATAGTATGAATTGATTATTAGACTAATAATGTGTTGAGTTGACTTACTGCAGGAGGAAGGCATAAAGCATGCCTTAAGACATAAATTAAATTTGTCATAAAAGCAGACTGCATTAGCACAAACTGTCTTTTCTGCCTGAAGTGACATGCTCCAGTTGGATGACTGAGGAGGAAAGGGGTTGCATTTTGGGACTATCAACTTCAGTTCCCTGACATGCAGAGTAAGCACTTATATGGAGACGTGCTATGAATTCTTAAGTTATGCCTGGATGAAGTTAAAGCAGAGTAAACCCCACAGACGGACTCTTCATCTGGATCAAAAAAAGTGTTTTCTGTAGGGGATCAAGCACCACCTACACCCTCTGTGTAGAAATGCTTCACTCACACAGTCCATTTCTTATTTCTATATACTAAGTCCCTGATCACATAAGCACAAAAAATTGAAAGCACATCAATGTGACTCACCAGTGGCTCTGTAATATGAATGGCACCAATGATGATTGTCTATAACAATGTGTAACTGATATCTTGCAACTCATGCAGAAGTGATTGTCAAGTTACAGCCTCATCTACTTCACCCTTTCACATT
>NC_056748.1:501601768-501689268 GCF_019279795.1 Protopterus annectens
GTGAATTTTTCATTTGATATATTTCTAAGGTAAATGCCTAGGATCTGGGATATATATTCTCATCCACAATTTTTCTTAAGTTATCTAAAATCATATTTACTTCCTAGATTAAAAATGTCCACATTCATATGAAATATATTATACAACACAATATGAAAAGTTTATGCATTATATTTTCATTTCAATTACTTCCAAGGCAAAAACATGTTATTTATAGGATGGTAGGAGTTTTGATTAGGACGATGAAACAGATTTTTATTTAAAAGGTGCTTCCTGAAAGTTTGTAAACAATTGTCACAAATTAAGGTTAAATCAGCCCTCACTTCTGATTTCAGATTTTGATGGGGCATCTGTGAAGGAGTCATACATATTAAAGTATGGTCAAAGTTATTAACAAATCTGTAGCATTTAAGAACTGATATAGATTCTACTAACAATACATTTTCTAATTGTAAGATTGTTTTTGCTGGTGCGAATATGCATATTTGGTTACTACTATGCCGAATAATCTGTAAGAAAGTTTACTACTTGAATGAAAGAACACTCTTATTATATTAGCAGAAGTCCTTTTGATACTAAATGATCAGATCATTGCTATTCATTTCTATTTGTATTCTTCTTTCCTTAAGTTGATATATGTCAAACAGCAAGGGCTTCACTAGGGATATTAAATTATTACTACTGGATGCATATTGGTACTTTTGCCTTGTCTTATATTTCAGAAAGTTACTTAATAAGTGTCTATTAAAATTCTATTCAGAAAGAAGCTATTAAATTAATAATTAAATATGTTAAAATTTAAATTTCATACTGCAGATGTTAATAATTATTTTAATTAAATACATGTGGCAACTTTCTATTTTACTTAAAATGTGTCTGATGAGCCTAAAATCTTTTCTCATTCTAAGTAACATAAGCCACATGTCCTCTTGTTCAGTGCATAACTTATCAGCAGGTATGACTGCAGCAGAAGTATCTCCTTTCATATGCTATGCACCTACAACTGCCTAAAGTGACAGAGAAATACTTAGAAGCATAAAAACTAATCATAAGTATACTTTAGTTATAATGCAGGCAGTCGTGAGAAGCCTTCCAAGATATTATATTACTTCAGATTTTTTTAATCGAGCTTCAAATTTCTTTGCAGTAAAAGTGGATATCTCTTCACATTCTAGACATAGGCTAACATTTAGGCATGATTTATTCAGAGGGTAAAAAGGTTTACACAGTGTGCATGTGAGAGTTACACTGGATGCTATTCAGAAGACATATACATTTTATAAGTTTGGAACACAATATGTGAGTCACACTGGTATAATTCTTAGACATAAAAGGAATTCAGAGACATACCACGTGGTGCACAGTGAGTGAGCTTCAGACAAGAGGAATTCAGAGATGGGAATACTTACAGAAAGTGTTCTGCTCTACATAACGGCCCATTACTTCACAAACCCTGCATGTTTGAATAATAAATATGAAGGATGAGCAGAACAGAGGCTGGAGGAACCCATATGATTTAAGACACACAAAAAGGTAAATTGTTCTACATAATGATTTAAAGACAACTCTACAAAAAGTAAATAATCCAAAAACTTGCTGTAGGCACTAATCAAGGTTGTTTTTAGCAAAATAAAGGAAGAATGAAAACAGACAGATAAAATGTAAGGCAAAATGAAAGTTTTAAAAAGACTGTGTATATATATATATATTTATATATATATATATATATATATATATATATCTTTTTTTTTTTTACACACCCACAAATATATATATATATATATATAGAGCAACTGAAGTTGGTCTAAACTTCAGTAGCTTGATAAAAAACAATGACTGCATAAGTTCAGAAAAAATAAATAAAACAACAAACCCCCGATTCACATGCACATGACCTTGGAAAATGCAAACAAAACTTCTATTTTTTTAAGGGGGTAAGCGTCCTCTGCATCCCCACACCCCCTTCAAATCATATATATATATATGTGTGTGTGTGTGTGTGTGTGTGTGTGTGTGTGTGTGTGTGTGTGTGTGTGTGTGTGTGTGTATGAATCTGCTATATCCACATGAGTTGTTAGTAGTACTATTAATTTTATGTAAATAGGCTCAGAAAGCAAGACAGAAATTATATCTGCAATCAAAAGATACAGACTCAAAAACAATTAACTGATCCTGAAAGATGGGAGACATTGGTCAAGTGCTTACTGACAAATGACACTAACAGACTGGATGCTCCAGATATGTGTCACACACAGAGAGGTACAAACATGGCATGGTATATCCATCCCTGTGGACACAGATGAACGTAGCTGTGTGCATAGTGCCACTAGGAGGCTTGAATGGATATCCAATGTGAAAGGTAATGTAAGGTTTATCATGACATCTGTAGACATTTTTTATGATTAAATTCTCTAATTCTGAAAATATGCTAGATGCCTTTCCAAGGAAGAAAGGTTAAAGTTGACAGTATCTTCTCCAGGCAGAGTTCAAGAGTTTTCTTTGTGTAGGAGTACACATGTAAAGACCAAGGACTAGTACTGCAAAAATTGGTTACCATTAATGTCAGCACTGGCATTGATCTGAAAGCCATACATAGCAATATTATTTTATTTATTTATTTATTTTATTTTACATTTGTTATTAAAGAATTAAGTTACAGTAATGGATATCTGATCAATTGCCTATGACTCTCATGATCTTGTAAGTGGTTGTTTGGATTCTACTTTCTCTTTATTCTATCCTTCTCCCTGACTACTGACTTCTTTGGCATATCTCTAGCCTTATCAATAATTAGAGAACGGTCCCTGAGCTGATACATTAGAAGTTTCTTGGTAAGTGTATTGTTTCATAACATATCTTGATTTTCCACCTACTTTATGCTAACATGTCCTGTTAGACAGAAACCTGACTTGGTTTATCTAGTGCACTATTAAAACCCACATGTTATTTATCATTCCTGAACCTGTTTTTTTTAGGAATATTTGGTTATTTCACATGATGCCCTGGTAACTAAAGATTTGCTGTTATCTTTGCACATTTTTCTATTTTCCAGATTTTTCTAACTATGTCATACACGCATCTGCTATGGGATTTTTTTTTTGTTTCTAACATATGTAGGCATATTCATGTCTCTTGTGATTTTTAAAACATGCTGCATTCTGTAACACTTTATCCATTCATTAATTATTATTATGTAACTCTTTATATAACAACATTTATGCCATTAAGTGACACACTTTATTCTACAGTGCATTTTTGTATATCTGAATCATTTAAGTGCTTGCATACTCTGCCCTAATATCTGTCTGTATATCTATCTATCTATTATACCCATACACACACACACGTATATATAAATATATATATATATATATATATATATATATATATATATATATATATATATATATATACCTGTTATGTGTATATTTATACATGGTATCGCTGAAAGTTGCTGAAGTTATGCATGTTTATTGCACAGTGCACCTGTTGTAATATACTATTCTCAAGGCTATAGTTGTCCATAACATATTACATGCACATGAGGAGTGCAGATCTATCACTGTTGGTGTCAATGTGCTGGTGATGATATGATTGTGTGAGCTGTGTGTGAATGATAAGAACTTCGTTTAAAGAAAGAAACTGGTGGGCTTTTATAATTCCCAGTAAGTTTAATGATATTGCACTGGCTTTGATTCACCACATTTTTTTTTCTTATGCATTTACAGTAGTACAATCATGGAGTTAATATATATAGCTGAAGGGGTGGAGTCCCCCACATGGCGAATATGGAGTGGGACCCTCTGCATAAAAGCATAATGCTGAGCTAATGTCTGCTGATAATATAGATAATATAGATGTGTTATGGTTTGAGCTTATTTCTAGCTAGGCACTGTATAGTGTTTTACAATGAAATGAATTCTCAATTAATACAACTGCAGTGTGCAATAATCATTTTATATAGCTCAAAAGATGATAAAAAGGATGTTAGATGATCTTTAACAGAACTACACAAACACACACACACAGCTTGATAGATAGATAAATAGCTAGCTAGATAGATACATTTAGAAATTATTATATCATTCACGCTCACCTGTATGAATGGCCCGCTGAAGTGCTATGTTACTATCAACAGCACAATAGTGTGCAAATATCATATTTCCATATTTTTCTTATCTATCAGCATAACAGCAGTGTAACTCACTTACATACTGCACTATGCATCCTACCTATGCAATGAGTACCAACTGTTTGAATCTTTTATCAGCTATGCAAAAATAATTCTTGCTAGGCTTTTAAATAAAAAAAAAACACTTAGATCAGATTACCATGAATGTTTTGAAAAATAAATAAGTTCCAGAAACAAAACCAATATTAACATTACAGACTGCCAGAGCTCCTCAACTCCTGCCTGCAAGTCATACTCTGTCCATCTGTTTAACTCCTTCATGGTTACTACAGTAGTAGCAGAAGTGTTTGGGTAAATATTTAAATATAAATCTGAATATAAGGTTCTTTTTTCTCTTATCTCAGATGTGCAATTTAGATCAACTGAAATCAAATCTTCTCTTAATTTGCTCACTCAAAGAATTCATTTAAATACCAGGCTGTTCTGATTTTATGAATTTACAAATTCCTCAATACAACATGTTTTTGCGTGTTAGCTAAGAAATATTACACCAAACCCCTTGCAAGAGTAGACAGACTTAAACTAATGCTTATTATTAAGGAATGAGTGAATATACTAGAATACCAGTGACTTGGCATACAACACATTATGCAATTAAATGCAATGACTCAAAACAACATATGCTCTTTGTACATTTAGAAACAATTACATTGTTTCTGCACCATAATTCTGGAAAAATGGACAAGAATTGTAAATCAGAAAACAAAAAGGGCAAGACAACTATATGAACTTGTTTACACATTTAGTAACTATAGGAAATCGCTGAAACTGGGCAGCACAAGCAGTAAATCAGAGCAGTTCAAAAGTAAATCCAAGCTCACAAAGTAAATCCAAGCTCACAAAGTAAATCCAAGCTCACAAAGTAAATCCAAGCTCACTGATGTGTTAAAAAGCTCTCTTTAAGACTTAGCTGCACATGTGATATTAAGTCCATTATTAAAACTGAACATTTCATTTAAATATGAATTCTTAATGCTGGAATCGTGAGTACAGAAATATCATGTAATAAATGTATTTGATGCCCTTATCATCTGGACTATTCTGTTCTAGTTTTACATCTTGCGTTCTAGAAATTTCTCAGTGTTGTTGCAGTTAATTAGGGAAATAGAATTTCATAGGGAAATCGAATTTCAATGTGGCTAAACGTCTATCTTGAAACTTATTTCTTGGTAATTAATAAATCTTTCTCTCCAGAACATCTTCTTCAACTATTATCCCAGATTGTCAGAATAAGCTCCACCGCTCCAGCAATCTTATGAATATGATTAAGATAATGAACATATCAGAGAAAGAGAGAATAAATGATATTGTGGGCCAGATTCCAAAAGAGTTGCCCTTGGTGTAAGTGAGTTACGTCAGTATAAGTCTGTCCTGATTCCAAAAGACTTGCTATCAATGTAAGTGACTTACTTTGGTATAACACCACTATAAACAGGCTTACACCAGGTGCCAGATTCCAAAAGACCTGCTCTCAGTGTAAATTACTTACTTCAGTGTAATACTTACACTGAGTTCAAGTCTTCTGGAATTGGGCCCACAGTTTCTCTAATGTAACTTATATTCATAGCAAATATATTTGATGCCTGTTTACAAAGTAAAGAAAAATCCTGGATTCTGTTTATACTTAGTATATTTGCTTAGACATGATCATACAGTGCCTGCTTTTGCTGCCTTACAGACCTATGGCTCAGTGGTTAGTCATAACCACCAGTTGACTGTCTGTATAGTGTTTGCATATACTCCACATGTCCACAACACAGTTAGGTGTTTGTTTCTAACTTTTTGTGTTTCATGGAATAGGGTAATGTTGGTTGATATTCATTTAAACTAAATGTTATTGCACATAAGTTCATAACATTTAGTTTAGGAGCATATATTGCCCCATTCTATGAGGGTCTATATCAGATAAATGAAAGTTTATCTAAACATAAGTTGCAATGATTGAAAATCCAGGACCTCAGTATGTTTTTTGTGAGATCATGGTACAGCGAAGATCAGAATATTTGCCCTTTCCTCACTGTAGTGCGATCTCGGAGTTGGAATATATATTTAGTGAGGGGTGCGGGGGGCACAGCCCCCCACAATTGTGAGTTTGAAGTCCTGGATTTTCAATCATTGCAGCATTCATTTAGATAAACATTTGTTTATCTAATATAGACCCTTCTGTGAAACACAGACAGTTTAATAAGACACCACATTGCATTGTATAGCACTTCCCTAACATTACCTCTTTTATGAATCCCATAAGTACTAATTATTTATATAGTTCTTCAAATTCTGGAGTACAAATAGAAATAACTGATAATACAAAGCACCTAGGAGTTGTTATTGATAATAATATTACATTTGACCAAGACATAAACAAATTGTCAAAAACATTACAGAACAACGTAATATCTGACTGACCATGCATGTACTACCACTGTCCACTATTATCTGGTTTCTTACTCAGCAACACAGTATTTGTCAGCTTCCTCCACAATAGCTACCAGACCTAGGCTGGAGACGAGTTCACATAAAATAACAAAATTTGCTCAAGATGTCCCAGATAAAGTCTACCATAACCGTGGTCTCTTAAAACTGATTTTGTATATGTATTTATTCCCTAACTGTTAATTAGATAAGATTGACATATTATATGATTTAAACCCTAATCAAGTGCTCTGCTTCTCATTCAGTTGTACTGTGATATATTCCTGAGCTATCCCTTAGGTTTAAATCACAGCAACTTCTCAAACATATTGGATCTAATAAGAACAAACCTTCTTATTCAGTTTCTGTAATGATGTTCTGGATCAACCGTGATACAGAAACACAGAAAGCATTGTATTGAAAACACTGGCAAAAATATATTCTCTTCAAATAGCCCTTCACTTATACTATATTTATTGACATTTGATTACCCGGAATGTCCAACTGGGTAGAAACCCATTTCCAGTGGAGGCCTGGGAAAACAGCTCCAACTTATTACAAATCATTTTAAAAACAATAATTTTATAATCTTCAAAAATAAATCAAAAACATCTGCATTTTAGATAATTATAACAAATTAGACATGATATAAAAATAACCAAACTGCTGATAGTACAGCTGAGCCAATAAAAAACAAGAATCCAAATCCAAAAATACCCAGCAAGGCAGTACTGGAACCAATAAAGGAAAACACCCCACAAACTTTACAACAAAAGGAAGAAACTGTTGCAGAAAAGAGGAAAATCTCAGGATGCAAAAAACTTCCTTACCAGCCTCAGTAAGAACCTGAGATCCCTCATAAAATCCTCCAAAGCTAGTTATGGAAATAAAATTGCCAAAGATTCCAAAGACAACCACAAGGCATTCTATAACTATGTCAAGAATCTAAATGGCAATGCTCAGATCTGCTCTGAGCTAAAACAGAATGGCATTAAATATACTGATCCCAAAGATATTGCTAATATCCTGGCAGATCGATTCAGTGCCAACTTCACCCCCCTCTCACCCTCTAAATGGCCCATCTCAATCCCAGAAGATTGCCAAATTCTGGTAATAACGGCCACACAAGTAAAAAACGCACTCTCCAAAGCTAAGAATACAGCATCCATGGGACCAGATGACATCCTGGGCTGTGTACTATATGAACTACAATATGAACTGGCACATCACCTAAGTGTCATGTTTAATCATAGCCTCACCTCAGGTTTCGTGCCCACTGAGTAGCGCAGAGCTACAGTTATCCCACTCCACAAGGGGGGATCTACCTTGGATCCCGGAAACTACCATCCCATCAGTCTGACAAGTCTTATCTGCAAGGCCATGGGGCGTATTATCATGGAACTTATAAACAAAGACACTGGCAACCTTAAAACACTGGACCCCACCCAATTTGGGTTTGTGATGGGACAATCTTGTCTCCTGAACCTGATTGACTTCTTCGAATCAGTCTCCAGAGCCATGGACAAGGGTAAGGTGGTCCACAGAGCCTATCTAGACCTTGCCAAGGCCTTTGACACCATCCCTGACTCTGGAATCATAGACAAACTTACTAAGCTGGGCATTAATCCCTACATCACCCAATGGGTTGCTAACTGGCTTACTGATAGAACCCACACTGTAAAAGCAGCTGACTCCAAATCCAGCTCCAGACAAGTGACAAGTGGAGTTCCTCAGGGTTCAGTCCCGAGACCGCTCTTGTTTGGCATCTACTTCTCTGAAGTACAGGCCAACACTAAGGGACTTTGGATAACAAAGTTTGCAGATGACTGCAAACTGGGAGCCATTATTGAATCCCCAAATTATGTGGATACTCTACAAAAGGGCCTTACAGAAACAGATGCTTGGTGCCAGAGCCATGGGCTCAAGTTCAATGCCAAGAAATGTATAGTTATCTCCTTTGGGAAAAAACATGTACCCATGAATTACCATATAGTTGGCAGTACACTAAACACCGAAAGTGTGATAAGAGACTTAGGGACACAGGTGGACAGAGGTCTCACTTTCGATAACCACATTGCCACAACAGTCAGGAAATCCTTCTATGTGGCACACCTCATCACTAAGGGCTTTTCATCCAGAAAAAAGGAGGTCATTGTCCCATTGTACTCATCCCTCATTAGACCCATTATAGAATACAACACCCCGTTTGGTATGTACCTCTCAAGACATCTGCAACAACTGGAAAGGCTGCAGAAATACCTCACTAAAAGAATCACAGGCCTAAAGCAGATGCCCTACGCTGACCGCCTTAAAAAACTCCAGCTATACTCTGTCGCATATCGTCTACTCAGAGGCGATCTCTGCTTAACATACAAAGCCATGTCAAACCCAGAGCTGTTGGACATGCTACACTTAAAGAAATCCCAATCCCTCAGAGCCACATGCTCCAGGGATCTGAACCTTGTCATCACAATAAACGAAACATGCTGGAGGGATAGGTTCCTGACCCAGAGACTCCCCAGACTCTGGAATAGATTTTCCATACATGTCAAGCAGAGTGCCTCTTTGGCCGTCTTCAAAAGAAACCTCGATGATTGGATGGGAGAAAGGAAATTCACCCCAGGGATCAATTATGTCAGTCGCCCTGCTAGACAGGGGTCCAGGGAAGTAAACAGTGTGGGAAGAAATAGCCAGGGAATTGTTATGGCTAGGCTTGTATAGGCCCTAGGGCTGATAGCCTAGTACCAACCTATGAACCTATGAATATAAATTCAGTAAAAAAACAAACGGATAAAAAAATATCAAATGGAATAATAACATAACAAAATTTAATAAGTTTGATTTAGCACTTTCATTCCATTAGAATATCAAACATGCGAACACAGAACATTTAAATACACATGGAAAGAATTCCATTGGTTGGACAATAAAAATTTCTCACTGGTCATAGAAAAACCTCATTAATTACTTGACTTCTGAGAAGTAAATGTAAAAAAGGAGCAGTCTAAGGAATGATCCCTGAGGGACTCCACTTGTGACTGGCCTCTTTGTGTAGAGGTGGACTCCCCAATTCTAACTTCCTGTGTCCTGTTTATGAGGCAGTTGTTTATCCACTGGGTGACATACAAGTTTGTACTTAATATCTTCAGTTTGTCAGCAATGCTCAAGTGGAGTATTGTATCAAATGCCTTGGCCAGTTCAAGGTAAGCAGTGCGAACCATTTTTCCCTCATTCATTGCTTTGGTTACCTTCTCAAAGAAGCGCACCAGGTTGAGTAGGCATGTTCTGCCCTTGATGAAACCAAACTGGGCTGAGTCCAGTATCTGGGGGTTTACTATATCTCTATTGATCATCTCCATGATAATTTTTCCATGGCTTTACATGTATGACTAGTTAGACTTATGGGTCTGTAGTTTCCAGGGTCTGTAGATGGCCCACCTTTGTGCAAAGGGCTCACTGTTGCCATTGCCATTCATGAGGCCTGTTTGGAGGCTACAGTTAAATAGTAATTCCAGAGGCCCTGATAAATCATATTTCATGTTATTTAGAAGGCATCCTGGGATATTGTCTGGGCCCATTGACTCAGTGTTCTTGGTCTTAGAGAGAGCATTCAGGACCTGTTCCCTAGTGATAGTAGGGGAAGTTGTATTTGATGGTATTTCCTGAGGGAAGGTTGAGTGAGAGAGAGAGGGGGTAAAGTTGGAGATGAATTTATCAGCCAGGAGGTTTGCTGCATATTCTGGCTCAGTATAGGTGGCTCCATTTGCAATGAGCTCTGTACACAATTGTGTATTGCCTTTGATATTGTGGAAATAGCTAAAGAATGCTTTGTGGTTGCCATTGGCCTGGGAGGTCAAACTTACCTCAAATTTGGCTTTGGTAGACATTATTTGTCATCTGAGTTGTTTGTTTGGTTTGATGAGAGTGCTTTTATCCTGCTTTGTGCTGCACCTCCTAATTTTTGCCATGATTTTCTTCCTTCTGTTATACAGTCTGCTGATTTTGTGATTCCACTAGGGTGGCTTGTTTTTTGAGTTAGTTCTGTACTTCTTCCTGGTGGGTACAGCTGCTTGTATGCAGCTATTAACATGCTTGTATATGGTTTCTATGAACAGGTCTGCGTAGGCAGCAGTGTTCTCAGGGTTTATGGGGGCTTGGAATTTTGCCAGGTTATCACTTAAAAGCAGGAGGTTAGCCTTAGAGTAGTTCATGAATATTCTAGGTTTAGCTGGGGGTCCAGGTTTTATTTTTACTTCAAAGGAGACCATTTTATGGTCTGACTTTACCAGGTAAGAGATTACAGTAGGGGGTGTGCAGCACACTCTCATATTTGTGAGAACTAGAACCAGTATGGTTGCACCTCTGGTTGGTGTATTGACTATCTGGTCCAGGGAGTTTGTGTTTACAGAATCCAGGAATCTCTGTGCATGTACGTTTGGTAACATGTAGGATTCACAGTTAATAGTAGGGTAATTAAAGTCAACCATGCGTATAGTATTTGGTTGGATAGTTAGTGTTTCTAATAAGTTTAAATCCATGGTATGGGTTTTCTGGGTTTTAGAGGGGGGCCTATAGCTTGCAAGGAAGTGGTATTGGATTTTGCCTATGGTGATTTGAACATGGAGATACTCAAGTGCATTGTCCTGTTTGACCAGCCTGGAAGTATATTTATTTTTGATGTCAATAGAGAAACCTCTGCCTTTAGTCCCTGCCTGTGAAGTATCTGGCCTAAATGTGTGAAAGGCATTATAACCTTGCACTGTTGGTGTGCTCTCTGTGACTTTAAACCATGTCTCAGTGACCGCACAGACATCAGCATTCTATAGGGTGAAGAGAACTTCTAGGGAGTGGAGTTTTTTGTTTAGACTCCTAGCATTGAGCAGTACCTTTAGATTTTCTTGGTTTTGATTTGCTATGTTGGAAGTTCTTTCACTTTGGCATTGCCTAAAAAAGGCACTATGGGGGAAGACAATGTTTTAGCTAATATTTAAAAGCCTAGATGGGGGAAGTGCAGACCATCCCTGACAAAGCAGCATGGTATGTTGACCATCTCCTTTCATGCTGACAAATATTGCACCCCCTTAAAATAACACCAGAAACAAACTCAGTTATTAAAGTCAATCATCTTTATTCATATTGTGGCATCATCCTTGGAGAAGGTAAAATGCTGCTCATTGCTAGGCTCATACCAGCCTGAGATACATATTCCGAGAGCTCCACAATGTCTCTCTTCATATAGTCTAGGGAGGTCAGTCTCAAGTCATTTATTCCCACATGGACTATGAATGAGTCATATTGGTACTTGTAGTCCAATGACCTGAATGCATGCATAATGTGGCAGATCCTAGTCCCTGATAAGCACTGACTGTAACTTTCTCCTTACTCAGCCTGGTGAGAGGGACATCAGTGTGTCTCACGATGGAGTCTCCAAATGACTATACCAACACAGATGGACAAACTACAAACATTACCCAATTTTATCTGAAATATAAGCCATCACAAGTGTTTAAATATATTATTTGTAAAAAAAAACATCATATACCTTAACAGGATTTGTATGAAAGTCCAAAAAAATAATGTAATTGCAGCAGTCAAACAGCAGTATCTCAGAAGATGGGGATTTCAAACATTCTCCTCTACTGCAATACAAGTGCCTTAGCATCAGGTTGGGCTTATAGAATAGATTAATCTCCCTGGATATGAAATATGTAAAGTATGTGTCAACTCATTATCATTCACAAATCACACAATTTGCAAGAAGTGATTGGTAAGTAATCATGGTATGATGACCTACATGATGCCATACACATGTCATAGCACTATAAGAATGAGTACTGAGAAGTTTGCTTGCTAAGGGTTTATAAGTATGACTCATTAGCAAGACTGCATGAATAATTGAGTGCTTAACACTCCTGCTACTTTGATGTACAATTACAGAGGGTGTGTCAGTGATAATAAACTTAGTAAAGAAATATGAGATTACTTTAACTTTCATAGAAGATAAAATATTCTAACATATTTCTGAATATTTGCTGAAGAGGTGAATGTGCTATATCTAAATATATACAAAGTTTAATGCTATCACTTTACAAATGCATTAAAATGCAGTTATCACTTACAAAATAAAGAGAAGAGCACACCCTTGTATTTAATACATGTGTCATCACAGTGACATGATTTTAACTTTTGCAAATATCAAAATTATGCAGATACCAAATGGGAAAGGACAAACAGACAACATGATAATGTGAATTTATTGCTCCTTAAAAGTAAAGTGTTAGAAAGTCAAAGCTTGATATTATATGCTCTACTTTCTCTGCTTTAAAAATCATTTTCTTTATGTGACAAATACTTTTTATCTTCTCAATGTTTCATGTTGATGCCATGTATCAAGGTTTAATCTCAAGAGAGTGATGTGTGTGAAGATAGAGATCAATGTTCACATGTTTTGTGGTTTAAGAGCATAGATTTGGGAAATCATCACACACACACACATTTTCTTTTACTCTTTCTGTTTTTGGCTTCATCTATTGCCTAAAACTTGGCATTGCACATTAGTGTTTGTCAGAGGTTACTATCACTAAATGATGTTTCACTTCCCAAGGCAAAAAAATCAGAAATTTAATTTGAAATGCCATTAGTAGGGCAAATAAGACTGGTTCCAGTTCACTTCCATAAGCAATCTGGACATTACTAAGTGAAGAAAATGTACCAATCAATTACCTTTCTCTGTTGCTCAAGGTGTTAATGCATTCATTTTGAAGAAAGTGCCGATGCAATGCTGGATTCAAAATCAGACTACAGATAGTTTTACCAAGGGTGTGGGGGGGGGGGTCAGAATAACTGATGTCACATATTTTTATAATGAATTGAGCAAACCAATTCTAATGAATTACAAATATGTTACCTCTGCACTGTGTGAATTGTTAAACATAACACTGATCATATTTAATTGAAATAATATATTCATATGTATACTGCTAAAAATACTTAGTAGTGAGGTAGTATTCCCAGTGACACAAATGTTTTGGTGTTGGAAACTGAACTATTATTAGTAGGAAAACTGACTTTTGAGATGCATGATTAAACAATGATATTTATTAAAGTATAAGAACAGAAAATCAGTAGCATGATTAGTGTGGAAATATTTATAATGTAGTCTATATTACTTATCCAGACTTCCCAATTAGTAATCATGACATTAATGAATTTCCTTTAAAACTAAGTCATTATTATGTGTATGTGGGGTGTCAAAATGAGCTTATGTAATCTCCTATCTGGTCCTTTCTCAGGATTTATTATTACCTGAAAACCTGATGATGTTTAACAGAAGTACAAATTATCATGTAGTAAAAGGATGAATGTGTCATGTTAATGCCACAAGCGATGTGCTGTTTGCTAGAAATAACCTTTACTTGGATTATTTTGTTTCTTGATTTTATTTCAGTTGATTTATTGGCCATACAACATTATTCTGTTGTCACTTTGCCCCGATGTGGTGACTATAAAAAATTCATCAAAGTCTTGTTAAAAATATACATATATGATGTGAAAAATTGGATAGGAATGGTGTTCCCCAACTAGAATCCTGCATGTTCCTTTATTATTCCCCCTTTGTCCTACCATCTGCTTGCCACCCATTTTCACCACTGCTAATCAACCCCTTTTTCACATGTTTAATCTGGCCAACAATCACACACAATAAACATGGCCAGAAATGGCTCATAAAAGCTTGGCATGACTGCACTAATACTGTTATCTTTGTGCTAATGTGCTTTGCCCTGCTGCAGTGTAAAAATACAGATGGATAGCACTATTGTGAGAAAGTACTTCTAATATATTTATTTGGCTACTGGCTGAAACGTACACCTAATGGGATGCTACTATTGTCATTATTGTGATGAAGCCTGATGCCTATATTCTCTTTCATTCTTCCTTGCTCCAATCTTTTGTCACTGTCCCTTTTAAATGTGTGATTTTTACTCTGTGAAATATGAGTTCCTATGTCAATATGCTGCGATAATACTCAGGTCTGTAGCCTGCTTTTTGTATAGTGTCAAGGTTTTGAATCCAGAAGTATAACAAACAATTATTTGAATTTTTTTTTGTGTGCAATTGTTGGCTACATATATTATTAATCTTCCATTATCCTACATATGTCTTAATCTGCTTGGCTCTATTGTACAGAGCATGACAGAATAGTTATGATGACAAACTTCAGATTAAAACACCATAAAGATATACAGAATGGTCCATAAACAAAAATGTTTTATGTCTGTCTCCCTTTCCCCGTCTTTCCCTCTACCCTTCTGTGTTATCATTATTTGTCCTCAGCATTTGCATGATACCTGGCACTGAGCAACAAGAATACGTTATGGTAAATGGCAGCTCACACCTTATGGCAAAAACTGGTGAGGTTTTGCCTTTGACTAGATTAGTGTGCTGACCCTCATGTTACTGTGCTTAGCTTTGCTACCCTATACAAAGACAGGCTGGCAGCACTATGAGGAAGCAATTGTTACTGTGTGTTGGACAGGTTGCAGTGTTAAATGTACCAAAAACACCCAAGAGGGTGGTAGAAATTACGGACACAACTGGAACCAAACAGCACTGCTGCTAACAATCAGAAATGAAGTGAACCACAATGTAGAAATGTAGCTGAAAACTTTAATAACAAATATCCACAAGTGTTGAGTGCTTTCTTCCCATTAAGGGACTTTTTCAGAACTGTTGGTTGTCATAAAATACACAGTATAAATAGTCATTTCATGTCATGTGATACAAAAATTGGCTAATAACATACAAAAAGCAGACACAAAAAGCACTGTACAATTGTGGATATTTGTTATTAAAGTTTTCAGCTACATTTCCTCATTGTGGCTCACTTCATTTCTGCCTGTTAGCAGCAGTGCTGTTTGGTTCCAGTGGTGTCAGTGGTTGCTACCATCCTCTTGGGTATTTTTGGTGTTTTATTTGGTTCCAGTTTGTGTTTTCTTAGTGTTAGATGTACATTAGATAGGATGTTTCAGTTGGAACTATTGCTATGAAGTATGTTGCACACAACCTTCATTGCTTCATAGTGTTTCCACAGTCCATGACTCCACCAACATAACAGGCTTGGTCTCGTATGTGTTTCATAATCAGACCCAAAATGCTCATCCCTACCGAGAAATAACTGCAAGATATTTTGGAACAATCAAGGCATTATGAGAGAACAAGCATAGTACATTAGGCGCATATGAAAAAATATTTCTGCTATACACACATTAGGTAATAGGGTGAATTAAGCTGCATTTACATGCATTTTATGAAGTCTTTAATTATGACACTTACATGTCTGTTATCATGTAGTGACTGTATCACTCAGTGTACAAACACGTACAATTGCATAAGAAGCAGTAGAACATTCCTGAAATACATGAACAGTCGTCAGATAAGAAAGCTGTCTAAATATGCACATGTAATATGCATATAATTACAACTTACTACAATTATCAGGACAAATCTGTAAATTATGATATACAAAACATTTCCATAGCACACACCCATTTTGAACTGGATCAGAGTCAGAACTGCTTCAATTCATGTACGCCTTATTTGTGCAAAGATTGGCATGGAGTATCACAGACTACTTTTAATTCCTGTTCTAATTTCAAACCCTCACTTTATATGTGGTACTTGGGGCTGATACTGTGTACTCTAGATTGTGTAACTAAATAGGTAGGTGCTTTGAATATAACAGTGTTAAAATAATGTGTGTGTGTGTGTGTGTGTGTGTGTGTGTGTGTGTGTGTGTGTGTGTGTGTGTGAGTGTGTGCGCACGTGCGCGCGTGTGCGTGTGTGCGTGTGCGTGTGTGTGTGTATGTGTGTGCGTGTGTGTGTGTGTGTGTGTGTGTGTGTGTGTGTGTGTGTGTGTTAATGTTGGTGAAATCACGGACTATGGAAACACTGTGAAGCAATGAAGGTTGCCAATGTGGCTTCAATAACATATCTGAAGTATACAGTTCCACTCAGGAGATACATTTAAACTAGAATATGACTCCCCCATCAATTCCTTCCACTTGTATCACAAACATCTTCTCTACAACACACTGATGAGGTCATCCTTTCAAAAATGCACTCTTTCACTGTTGTAGTCAGACTTCTCCTGTGGCACTTGCAGTTGATACTGTGCACTCTAGATTATGTTACTAGATAGGTAGGTGGTTCAAATACAGCATTGCATAAATACTATGAGTTTATTATGTGTTTGTACTGTCAGGTTAGTCTGGCTTCAGCAAAAGATCTGTTGGGTGCACCTCCACTTACAAGACATATTTACATTAGGAGAGGGCTCCCCCATCAATGCTTTGCAGTTTTAGTTAAAACACATTCTATGCAATAGACTGATGATGTCATCCTTTTAAATGTGCACTATTTCAGTCTTGTAATCAGAGTTCTCATGTGGCACTTGATGTGGAGTGTGTACTCTATATTGTGTAACTAGAAAGGTAGGTGGTTCAAATTCAACAGTGTTAAACTAGTGTGGATGTGTTGTGTGTCTAGTGTCATTGAAGTATGACTTCAGCAATGTTTCTTATGTGTACACTTCCACTCAGGAGAAAACATTTAAAGTGAGACAAGGCTCCCCATCAACTTTTTTCCACTTTTAAGATCAGCATTTATTCTGCTACACACTGATGAGGTCATCATTTCAAATGTTCTCTGTCTCACATTTGCATTAAGACTTCTCCTGTGGTAACGGTTGTTGATTCTGTGCACTCTATATTGCATAACTAGATAGGCAGGCAGTTTGAATCCAACAGTGTGAATGTTGCACTTCCACTTATAAGACATGTTTATACTGGGAGAGGGCTACCCCACTGATTTCTTGCAGGCAGTTTGAATCCAACAGTGTGAGTGTGTGCATTTGTGTCTAGTGACAGGTTAGTTTCATTTCAATGATAGATCTGCTGTGTACACTTCCTCTCAGGAGAAACATTAATAGTGGGAGAGTGTTCCCACATCAGTTTCTTACCCTTTGAACCCTAACATTTGTTCTGCTGCACATTGATGAGGTCATCTTTTCAAATGTGCTCTATCTCTCACTTGCATTAATACTTCCCCTGTATCACATGTGGTTGATATTGTGTACTCAGAATTGTGTAACTACATTGGTATGTGGTTCAAATCCAGCATTGCATAAATACTATGTGCGTCTGTAGTTTCATGTAGAATTGGCTCCATCAAAAGATCCTTTGTTTACACTTCCACTTATAAGACATGTTTACACTGGGAGAGGGCTACCCCATTGATTTCTTGCATTTTTAGCTAAAACACTTCTTGTGCAATACACTGATAAAGTAATGCTTTCAAAACTGAACTATCTTAGTATTGTAATCAAGTTTCTCCTGTGGCACTTGCTGTTGATACAGTGTTTTCTAGATTGTGTAAATAGATAGGTAAGTGGTTTAAATCTATCAATGAGGGACTACTGTGAGGGTGTGTCTATCTCATGCTACATAGGAATGGCTTCACCTACAGATATGATGTGTAGCTTTATGGTGGTAGTAAGGTATCACACCACTTTTGGTCCACTTTAGCATATACATCACCCGCAGAAAATAATAGTGATGCCATCCATTCAGTTGTGCAATGTCACAGTTGTAAACAAGCATGTCCATTGGTGCTTGTGATTCATGCAATGTCCTCAAGCTTGTGAGGTAGTCAGTTCAAACCTAGACTTTACTCTATAGCTTCAGTTGTGTCAGTGTGTGTGTGTGTGTGTGTGTGTGTGTGTGTGTGTGTGTGTGTGTGTGTGTGTGTGTGTGTCTGAATGTACAGTTCCCTATTATATCAGCAAATGCTTAAAACAGCGAATGCTCTTTGATCGACCATTTTAAATTGAACTGTGAAATCCAGAACACATGGAACAGTGATTTTTTTCCCAGAGAAAAAAAAATCACTGGACCGTTTTCAGGACTTTGCCATTTTTTAACTAGCGGGTGTGTGTGAAGCCCCTCCCACTTCATTTTGTGTATGTTTTTTTTTTTTTTTTTTTTTTTTTACAGAGCAGCGATTTTTTTTTCCCTGGAGAAAAAAATCGCTGTTACATGTGTTTGGCATTTTGCTGTTTAGATTTTTAAGGGTCGATTATACAGCGTTTGCTATTTTAAGCATTCACTATTATAATATAGACCCGAATGTACATGTTGATAAGAACAGTGTCACCCATATATCTGATGTGTATGTGTATAGCTGGAGAGGTCTCTTTCACTACTGTCCTTCCATTTTAGCCCAGACAACTGCTTTGTTAAACACTGATGAGACCATTTGTTTAAATGTGCTTTATCTCAACCTAATAGTAAGCATTCTCCTGTGGTGTGAGGAAATTATATGATGTTCTGTAGCTTGTTGGCTTAGTAAGCCATGAGTTCAAATCCAGGACTATCTATGGACTGTGTTTCAACAGTCATAGGAATGACTGCAGTATGCAACACATGTGTCTGGGTATACCAACTATCATGCAATATTTTGTGACAAAGACCAATCACACCCCTATTTCAATCATTTTAAAGGTACACATGTGCCTTGTACCATTAAGATGATGTAATATCTTCAAATACACACTATTTTACACTTGTAGTAAGATTTCTCCTGTGGTATATGTAGTCTAGAAAAAATTTTGTAGCTTCTATGGTCACATAGGTAGGCATTTGAAACCCGCAGGGACTCAATAGCATGGCTGTGTATGTCAGTTTATGCTATGTATGAATTACATTCACCACAGTTTTAATGCACAGTTCTGTACTTTGTGGACTTACATAGGTGGCTGCTCAATTCCAACAAAA
Organism: Protopterus annectens; assembly: GCF_019279795.1. Taxonomy (NCBI): domain Eukaryota; kingdom Metazoa; phylum Chordata; order Ceratodontiformes; family Protopteridae; genus Protopterus; species Protopterus annectens. Next base: position 501,621,203 of record NC_056748.1, read on the forward strand.
GTCAATATAATGTGAGTGCACTGATGTAATACATACAGAATTACATCCATTTATTTATGTTCAGTTTTATTTCAAGCAAAGACCTTTTCAACATATTGGGAATTTCATGTCAGCCAAATAGGTGTTCTGTGATGCTTGTGATGTGAGCAGTCCTGTGGTGCATGCCATTAATATTGACTTGTATAGTATAGTATAGTTACCAAGAGAGACAGTGGTTCAGATCTGGAACGGTATATATGTAAAACAGTATGGACAGACAAGAGTGGCTTAGCCAACCAACACTGATATTAGTAAATCACACTTTTGTGAACAGCAGCATTGCTGGATCCTTTTGATCCCACAGAATATTTTGTATTGGATAAATTAGCATCAAAAGCCTTTCTTACTTAATACCTTGAAGTGTGCTCTTTGTGACAACCTCTTATATTATCTCTTGTGCAGACACAGTTAATGCACAGCTATGAAGAGTGTGTAGGATGATTGGCATGGGTTTGAATCTGGTAAGGTCTGTCTGACAGGCAGGAGTGGTTTAGGCAGAGAACGTCGATATGGCATAGTAAGAGGCCCACTTTTTTATATCTCCTGCTCCGTGTTAGAGGAGCCATACCCATTACAACTGGATACTGATGTAATCCCTTCAAGTGTGTTCTTCTTGACACATCAGATATGCCTCTTTATGTGGTGCAAATGGAGGATAACACTTCTCTCTGAGATCTGACTTCCACATGAATTCATGCCTGGCAACATGTAAATGCTGAGTATGTCAATGAATGCTCACAGGCATTATTTAGTTTCCCAGAAATAATGATCTCTATTACATGACTCATATAATTCATATAAACATTTACATATCCATTTTATTATTTGCATCACATTATAGAGCTTTAAAGGAAATGAGACATTATTAATCCTTTCTTAATGAGTGTCATGCTGTAAAATCATCAAAAAGTATGAGTGGGCCTGTGTTGTGATACTTTCTTCTGGTTTTGTGTTGGGTAGTTGCTGTTATTACAGTCTTTACTGTACTTCCTTATGAGCATACAATGTATAATGATGCATTTGATGTGCACCACTTAGTAGAAAGCACATTAAGTAATCATGTGTTGAGATAGTTCTTGTGATTTGCTCTTCTTTTTCAAAACGAAATAGAATTAGCCTCTGGGAGGCTGGCTTTACCCTTATTGACCTATTCCGGGAGGATGATTGTTTGTGTGTGTGAGTCGAGAGACTTAATTTATCAACAGGTCAGTTATTAATACACATTAATGTTTCACCTGGAGGAACTGTATGTTATTGTAGTGTCATACAAGCATTACTAATGCTTTTAATAAGGCTCAGTTTAGGGCTAAACATCAGTTACAAAATTATGGTATACACTTTTTCACATCAGCACATATGGTGTGGCGGGTCCGTATCACTTCAGTTAAAAACCTATTTATCGAACACCTTTTTGTTGAACTCTCTTTGTAGAAGGTTTGATCCATCAAACATGAATTTAAGTGATTTTTTTCCAAAGGGAAAAAAACACTTGAGAATAACAAAGAGAGGACAATCACCACAGCTAAAATAAAACAAAAAACTTTGACACAAAACCCAAAAACAAACCTTTGTTTTTTTGGTTTGTCTTAAAGTATTTTGTTTTATTTTAGCTGTGGTGATTGTCCTCTCTTCTTTATTCTTTAGTTCTTTGTTGCTAGAATGATCTTTGCCAGCCTTTTTGACTTTTCTTCTTGTTGAAAAAAACACCTGGTCAACCTAATGAGCATCACAAAAATCACAAAATTTAAAACCCACCCAGGTGGGGGTGGGGTGCACCCTCCACACCCTCCTGACTAAATAACTAGCTAAATATACCAACTCCGAGATTGTACTACAGTGGCTAAAAGGGAAAATTCCCAATGATGGCCAAGCATTTTTTCCCCTAGGAATAAATTCACTTAAACAAATGTTTGACAGATTGAGGCTTTGACAAATCAAGTTAGAAAAAAAAGATATTCAATGAAAAGTTTTTCGCTGAAGTGAAGTAGACCCAGTGTGGCACTTGCACCACTTGCTCATTGACATGTGTCCTTCCTGATGCAAGTCATACCATTGATTATAGCACTGCAATTGCATCATATTTAAATAATTGTAGCCTGGCATTTGCTACATTTCCTCAGTAGCTGATTTATTAGCACCATAAAGTTAACATGTAATTCTGTTTTACCTAAATCTTGTCTGTGCTGTCTATCCACGTGTGTTAAACACATAATACATCCTATGCATAGTGATATACATAATGACATTCAGACACAAAAAACCCATATGTCATGGGACTGGCTACACTTGAATTGTAACTAGATTAATGAGCATATTTGCATATGTCGCATGACCATAATCCTTATTTTGCATATACATATGTCACGTCTACAATTGTCATACATCTGTTAGTATGTATATCAGATCATTATGCTGTGTATATCCTGGTCAATGTGACACATCTGTGTATGTGTCATGTCCTTCTGTATTTCTCTACAAGCATACATACACACATACATACACAGCATGCATGGATAAACACAAACTTTCTAACATTCAGAACATGTAGGTTGCTGTATAAAGTGCTTTGCTGATCTCGTAATACTGTTAGTGGAATGATTGTATAGGTGCCATAATTCTTCTCAATATTTCCAGATTGGCACATGAGTCTACACTGCCATAACAATATCAGTATTGTTTATTTCATACACATAAGACAATGAAAGCCTTACAATTCTTTAACTTGTATGTGTGTTCTAACATTAATCATGTAGAAGTAATCTATTATCTTTGATCTCTCCCACATTATACATTACAATGACAGAGTGCACATGCCACACAGGTGTAGCTAGGCATTCTCAATGTAGTCATGTGAATACCACAATTTACTCAGCATGCCTCAGGAATTGTACAGTGGAAAATGTACAGTTAGGTTTAATAACTGTATTACCTAATCTATATTTTACATTAATATACAACATATGCCTAGCTAATAAAATTTTAACTTTACAATAGCCTTTCTGTGGTTACAAGTGACAACAAATGATAAGAAAAAGTTCCTTTCTGAAGTACACAGGGTAACAGCTTGAGAACTCATTTAAATTGTTTTACATAATAGGTTGGGACTATAGCATAATGTAAGATACAACATATAACTTCCTGGATACACACCTGATGTGAATACCTTCAGTATATGCAGTATAACCTAATCTATCTACTTGCTTGCTAACTGTTATCTCAACTTTGCACTTTAAACATTACATGCATACCTCTCAACTGTCCAGATTTTCACAGAATACTCAGATTTTTGCATCATATTTTTGACCTTTTCCTCACAAAATGTGTTTTTTTCTAGATTTTTGTCATAAATCATTGAGAATTGAATTCCCTAAATAATGACAGACATTTGAGTTTCAGCCTTCATATCCTTCATAAAATGCATGGCAACACAATACCTGTTATTCTAGCAACTTTCTAAGTTTATCAAAGCAATATTTAAAATGTGTCCCTATTTTTGAGGCCCTCCCCCTATTTTTATGTCTTTGTCCAGATTTTTTGTGCTGAGAAGTTGAGAGCTATGTTTACATGTATCACATCTAGCTCCTCTTTATCACACTGAAGCTGTGTCTGTCTTACATCTTTGTCAGCATTTCCTTTTTATAATGCCATCACCCAAAATGATACCACTGTACAAGGACAAAATGATTGACTTCAACAATTGGCTAAGCTTCTGGTGTCATTCTAAGGGGATCCAGTATTTGTCTGCCTGGGACGACATGATCGACAGTCCACGATGCTTTGCCAGAGATGGCCTGCACCTGTCGCCCTTAGGATTCCGGATACTGGCTAAGACTCTTGCAACCCCTATAGTGCCTTTTTTAGGCAAGGTTCAAATGACAAATTCACCACCGTAACAGGTACAAGCAAGCAAAATCTGAGGGTAGTGCTACTCAATGCTAGAAGTCTAAACCTCAAAATGCACTCACTCGAGGCACTCGAAATGGAGAACATTGACATCTGTGCAGTGACAGAGACCTGGTTCAAAGCTCCAGAGAGCACCCCTGCATTGCCAGGCTTCAATTCATACCACACCTTTTGGCCACCTAACCCAGAAAGAAGCACTAAAGGCAGAGGCGTGTCCATATTCATTAAGGATATCCACACCTCCAGGCTAGTTGCACAGCATAATGCATCCATGATTATCCAAGTGCAACTAACTCTGGGCAAGACCGCAATCCAAATTGTAGTTTGCTACAGACCCCCCACCATGCCCCAGGATTTACACTCCTCATTTCTTGATACACTGGAAAGTATTAGGGTACAACCCAACACCCTAATAATGGGTGATTTCAACTACCCCACCATTAACTGGGAAAACTACTCATGTACCAACTCTTTTGTTCAACGTTTTCTAGAATTCATAAATTCCAACACCTTGGATCAACCTATTCACACCCCCACCAGGGGCAGCAATATCCTAGACCTGGTCATTACCAACATGAGAAACCGGTGTTCCACACCAGAGGTCAATTCCTCGTTGGTCAGATCTGACCACAAGCTAATCAGCCTAGACATCCACATCCCACCCCCAGCCCCAATTAGGGAAACCATCATAAAAAACTTCTCAAAAGCCAACTTCAAACTTCTTAAGACAGAAGTGGCAAACTTCATGACACCCATGCAGACGGACAATAGAGGTATGACTGCCGAATCCTACACAAATGCACTTTATAAGCACTTACACGAGTGCATGGTTCATGCTATCCCTAATAGAACCAAGATGTTATCCTTCAAAAAAAGGAAGCCAATCTGGTGGTCCTCTGCCATAAACAAACTCTACAATAGAAGAAAGAAACTGTTGCAAAAAAGAGTAAAATCCCATGACTGGAGGAACTCCCTGGTCAACCTCAGTAAGAAGCTGAGATCCCTCATAAAATCCTCCAAAGCTAGTTATGAAAACAAAATTGCCACTAACTCTAAAGACAACCACAAAGCATTCTATAGCTATGTCAAGAATCTAAATGGGAACACTCAGATCTGCTCTGAGTTACAGCATAATGGCAATAAATATATAGAACCAACTGATATTGCCAACACCCTAGCAGATAGCTTCAGTGCTAACTTTACCCCCCTCTCACCCCCTAGAGGGCCCATCTCTATACCGGAAGAATGCAAAGTTCCTATAATCACGGCTGCACAGGTAAAAAACACACTCTCCAAAGCCAAGAACACAGCATCCATGAGACCTGACAATATCCCAGGCTGTGTTCTACATGAACTACAGAATGAACTGGCACCCTACCTAAGTACCATGTTCAATCATAGCCTCACCTCAGGCTTTGTACCCACTGAATGGTGCACCATGACAGTTATCCCACTCCACAAAGGGGGAGCCACAACGGACCCCGGGAACTATCACCCCATTAGCCTGATGAGCCTGGTCTGCAAGGCCATGGAATGTATCATCATGGAACTCATAAACAAAGACATTGGTAATCTCCAGACTCTGGACCCTACTCAGTTTGGATTTGTAAAAGGCAGATTATGTCTCCTAAACCTGATTGACTTCTTTAAAGCAGTCACCAAAGCCATAGATGAGGGTAAAATGGTTCACACAGCTTATCTAGATCTCGCCAAGGCTTTTGACACCATCCCCCACTCTGGAATTATAGATAAGCTCACTAAACTAGGTATAAATCCCTATGTCACAAGATGGGTTGCCAACTGGCTCACGGACAGAACCCACATTGTGAAAGTAGCGGATTCCAAATCCGACATCAGACCAGTGACAAGTGGAGTACCACAGGGTTCACTCCTGTTTGGTATCTACTTCTCTGAAGTGCAGGCCAACACAGAAGGTCTTTGGCTAACAAAGTCTGCAGATGACTGCAAACTAGGAGCCATAATCGAAACTCCTAACAATGTGGACAAACTACAAAAGGGCCTCACTGAGACAGATACCTGGTCTCAAAGTCATGGCCTGAAGCTCAATGCCAAAAAGTGTATTGTCATCTCCTTTGGTAAAAACTCTGTACCCATGAACTACCACATAGCTGGTAGTCTACTTAATGCTGAAAATGTGATAAGCGATCTTGAGACACAGGTGGACAGTAGTCTCTCCTTTGATAATCACATCGCCACAGTGGTCAGGAAATCCTTCTACGTGGCTCATCTCATCACAAAAGGATTCTCATCCAGAAAAAAAGAGGTCATTGTTCCCCTCTACTCATCACTCATTAGACCCATTATAGAGTACAACGCCCCTTTTGGTATATACCTCACAAGACATCTACAACAACTGGAAAGACCACAGAAATACCTCACAAAGAGGATTACTGGCCTCAAACAGATGCCCTATGCAGACCGTCTCAAAAAACTACAGCTTTACTCCATCGCATATCACCTACTCAGGGGTGATCTCTGCCTAACATACAAAGCTATGTCAAACCCAGAGCTGTTGGACATGCTCCACTTAAAGAAATCCCAATCCCTCCGAGCTGCACACTCTAGGGACCTTAACCTTGTCACCACAATAAACAGAACATGCTGGAGGGATAGATTCCTGTCCCAGAGACTTCCCATACTCTGGAACAGACTACCTATCTATGTCAAACAGAGCTCCTCATTAGCACTCTTCAAGAAAAATCTTGATGATTGGATGGGAAATGGGAAATTCACCCCAGGGATCACTTCTGTGGCTCTGCTCAACAGGGGCACAGGAAAATAATTTTCTTGGGTGGCGAAAGCCAGGGTACATTTTTTGGCTAGGCTTGTATGGGCCCTAGGGCCGATAGCCTAGTACCTACCTATGAACCTATGGTTCAAACAGTGCATTATTAAATATTTGATGACAATATGTAGAGGGGGCCCGATTATAGGCTTGCACAGCAAGATTAACATGGGAGGCTATCCAGGGTCAGAACAACTTCATATTTAAAAACTCTTTAAATGTGTCCAGAGGAGTTCTTTTAAGTTATTTTTGTTTTCTGTGGACCTAATTTCTAGGGGGATGGAGTTTCACGTTTTTGCAATAGTAGAACAGTACAGGGAATCACCAGAGCTGTTTCCACTTTTGGATACATCAACCAGTGCCTTGTTGGTGGATCTTAGTAGGCAGTTGGTAAAATAACTTTTTTGAAGGCCATATAGTGAAGGAATTTTATCAGGATAATATATGATTTGATGGGCTATTAAAAGTTGGTTGTAGGTAAGCAAGTTGGGTAATTCAAGCCAGGGCAATTGCTTGATTGTTTGGCAGTGATGTGTACTGCAGGGAGAATCAGTTGCAAATGTAGCTATTTTATTGTAGTAAGTGCTAAGTTTCTTTAAGCTAGTTTTATTTAAGTTGTTGATATAGGTGAGGCATAGAGAAGTGTAGAGATTAGATGGGTTCTTGTGATGGTAGCTCTACTGTTGTTAGTGAGGTATTTTCTGCATCTATATAGTGTTCCTATTTTTTGTAGACTTTTTTATTGTCTGTGCAATATGCATATTGAATTTCATATTGTGATCTATGATAACTCCTAGTAGTTTGGTGTTATGGAATGGTATGATAGGGATGTTATTAGCTGAATATATTGTGAATGGTGGTATGGAGTCTGGGGGATCTTATGGGATAGAATATCATTAGCTGGGTTTTTTGGGGTTAAGTATTAGTTGAGAGCTGGCTAACCAGGTTTCAATGTCAGTAAAGGACTCGTGTCAATTTCTGGAGTTGAGGGAGTGATGGGGCTGAGGGTGGAGTCATCAGCGTACTGTACTAGTGTGGCATACTGGGTAGATTTATGAAGTTAGTTGGTAAATATGTTAAAGAGGAGGGGGCTGAGGATGTATCCTTTGAGTACTCCCAAGGAGACAGATAGGTGGGGAAACAGGGAGCTTTGCCATTTTTGTGCTTGTTGGCAGTTGGATAGATAGTCCTGAAACCAGGCTAGAGTGGAGTGGCTTCAATTAAGACTGAAGAGGGCGGTAAGGAGTTTGGGATGGGACACCATTTCAAAGGCCTTGGAGAGATCTAGTAAGACAGTGGTGACAAGATTGCTATTGTTGTGGTATTGATGTACAGTATTGGTAAAACTGATCAAGGCTGTGGTAGTACTATGATAAGGATGGAATATGTGTTGAATGTTGGACAGCAGTTTATTAGGAATGACTTAGTTCATTATTTGGGAATATATACATTTTTTGAGTATCTTAGACAGGGGAGATAAGATGGAAATTGGGCGATAATTAGATAATTCTCCTGAGTTACCCCCTTTGTGAAGTGGTATTATATGTGCAATCTTCACAAAGAAGGTACACATTGTCCTGACAGGGAGCAATTGATTAGAAGGGACATGGGATATGAGATGGCTATGGCTGTGATCTTGAGGTATTCTGCAGGTAATTTATCAGCAGACAGGCTTGTGGGTTTGAGTTTACTCATATATTTACATATTGTGCTAGTATGTTCAGGTTGTAGGGAGAATCTGTTTTGATCTACAGGGGATGATATTAGTATGTATTAGGGGAGTTTTTATTAGTGAGGGCTAAAATGGATTTGGTGAAATATTCGTTGAATTGGGTGGCAATATTACTGGTGGAGGTATTGATATTTGGGGGAAGAGTACTTGTCTTACCTGGTTGCAGAATTTTATTTATGGCAGCCCAGAACTTTTGTGGGTTAGTTTTGTGTTTGGATTGGATATCTACATATATAGTCATTCCTTTTGTCTGTTTTAATTTGTTTTTTTGGCTTTGTTCCTTAGTTTCAGGTAAGCTTGTCTATTATTTTGTGTTTTATTATGTTGCCACAAGTCCCAGGCTTTATCTCTTTGTTTTAGAAGTAGTCAGATATCTTTGGTAAGCCAGGGCCATAGCTGGATTTAGTTCTAACAGTTCTGATAGGGGCGAACTGATTTAAAATGTTAAGGAAAGTGTTGTTGAAGTAGTTAAGAGCACTATCCAGGGGCAGAGAACAGAGTGGCCTCCAATTGCATTGTTTACATTCAGACAGGAAGTCCTGCATTTTGAAGTTCATGGTATAATGGATTTGTTGGAGGATGATGGATTTTACTGGGTTTACTTTTACCTAATTACAAAGGTGACAAGGTGATCGCTGACAGTGTCTGGGAGGGAATTGAAGAGGTAGGAGTGAGATGGCCTGTTAGTGAGGATTTATTGATTAGGAATAATCCATCTGAGCTGAAAGTTCATTTTCATCAGAGCCACATGCAGAAAAGCTCCACACTTATATGACAGAGATAAGAAAATAACATTCAACTGTACATTTACATTCTTGAACGCACATACAAAACAACTACAGAATACATAGATACAGAAATAAAAAGCATCAGTAATAAAGATTATAAATAAATCTATTGACAGTATATAACAACAGTTAAATATAAGATTAAGAATGTAGGTAGTATATTTGTTAAAGGAAAAAAAAACAGGGATAACAGGTTGGAGATATGATGGCTAGAAATGAAATTCAGATACAAATAGTGAACCATAAACCTTTGAAGACTGTGTATCTAAATCAGCACTTCTTATCTCTTTTATATACATTCTTTTTAGCTGAATGATGCTGTACTGTAGTGAGAAATAATGCTTGAGAGGGTCTTAAATATTTCCATATTTTCCATGAGTCTCATCCAGATCAAAACAAATGAAACCATCTGTCACTGACTGTCTCTTGTACTCCAAACCTAAATCTAAAGTTTGTCTCCAAGGGATGGCTATATCTCCTTCAAATCATACTTTACCTCATAAACCACTATTTAGGACAATTTTGCCTGTACTTTAGAAAGCTAATGCAGATTAGTTCAGCAGGACCAGTGGTGAAAGATGACAGGTAGATGAAAAGGCAATATGGGGCAGAGGAGACTTAGAGGGAACAGCTGAGATCAGAGAACAGGTCCGAAGGAAACTGATATGTACTGAGATGTACTGAGTAGAAGAACAAAGAGATAAGAAACAATGTGAGGAAGGGTAAGAAGAAAGAGAAAGAGATGGAGAACAGAGGAAGGGTATGCTGAAGAAGCAGGCTTAGGATGATAGCAAAGCAATGTGTCTGGCAGATCACACAGTTGGAGGCATTAAATAAAGGAATGACAAGATGTAGATGTTGATAATAGGAAGGGGAGCGGACCAGGAAAAGCACAAAAAGAGAATGGCTAGGAAACTCACACAGGTAGAGCAAAGCAGAATGAAGCAGAAGGAAAGAGGACAAGCACAGAAAAAAGCCCTTAAAATAGACTGGAAGCTGAGCTGTAAGCTTAGTCCCCCCATGCCTCTTCATCCACCTGTTGTCTTTAACCACTGGTCCAGCAGAATTATTCTCAAAATCACCTTTGATAGCTCCAGGTTGTTCACTGACAGAGCAGTGATGCAGCAGTCAGTTTCATAAAGGAGCTCTATGCCCACTTAAAAAAATGTATAGAAAAAGCAGTCCCAACTAGAGCAAACTTTAATGGGAAATTCAAAAATACACCAGTCCAGTGTTTCACCAACATATGTAAAGTTACATTACACAGCAGATCATAAACTCTTCATAACAGGGATATAACATATTACCAGAGACATTGAAATACTATTATGACTAGTAAAGTAACCTATAAATTTAGGTTAGTTTCTAAATTTAAGGATCACTACAAGCCCTTCTTTTGCTGTAATGTAAACAAAGGTAAAATACCTAACAATGCTCAGAACATATCTTAAATGGGACCATCCACTCTGGCACAATAGGCATTGCCAATACACTAGCAAATAAGTTTAGTGCAACCTCTAATCCTAAAACATCTATCCAAACTCCACATATCCCACAGTGATGTACACCCTCATTATAAATTAGGGATATAATCTGAAGGTGCTGTCAAAGACCAAAAACACTTCCTGCATGGGACCTGACAACAAATCTTAATGTTTAATAAACAGTACCAGCATTCAATCACCAAGCCTCTCCTCAAATTGTTTAACATAATTTTAAGCACGGTATTTGTTTTTAAATAACATTGCTGCATAGTAGTGATGCTTATCCTCAAGGGGGACTTCACCATAGACCCCTGTAATTATAGACCCATCAGTTTAATGAACCGATCCACAACGTTATGGAAGGAATCATAATTGGGATAATTGATTATGTTATCAAAAAACTCATTAGGTTAGGTGGTCAAACATTTGGCTTCATCAAAGGGAGATTCTGCCTATTATACTGAATTAACTTATTTGAGAGGATCACAAGGCTATTAACACTGGTCATGCTGTTAACACAGTGTACCTCGAGCAATACAAAGTGTTAAACACTCTGCCCCATGCAGACATTGTAAATAAATCAAGTGCTTTAAATATAGATCCTTATGTGGTAAGATCGACAGCAAACTGATGAAAAGACAGAACTCATGTAGTTCATGTGACAGATGCCTCATTTGAATGTATTAACCTTACCAGTGGAGTCTCCTAGACCTTTGCACTGAGACTTCTCCTTTTCAGCATTTACCATATCTGATCCAGATGAATGCAAACTGACTTTTATTGTCAAGACTCCCTCTGACACCTGTACCCTTCAGAAAAATCTTACTTTAGTTAATACCTGGTGTACTAAAAATGGGTTAAAATTAAATGTGAACAATTGCAGTATAATTTAATTTGTTGAATAACAACTACGCTTAACATATAGTTTAGACAACATTCCACTACTAAATGAAAATGAAGCCAGGAATCTGAGTACCTTCTTCAACATAGTGAAATAATCCTTTTATTTAGCATAACTACAAGCTAAGGCTGTAGCATACAGTCCAAAGTATATAGTTGTCTCTTAATTTCAGCACTCATTAGACAAATTCTAGAGTACAATACTTGGTTCAGGATGAACCTCACTCAACATATCAAAGAAAAAGAGAAGCGCCAGAGGATTTTAAGAAGATTTTAGGATTACAGCTCCTGAACTACCAGGAGAGGTTAGGAGCTCTAACCATCTACTCAGTATTTTATGAACTCAAGAAGCAATTTGTGCCTCATTTACCATGTCATTAGAGACTATGTTGTCCTTCATCTCTTATATTTCCATAGCTCTAAAAGCTACAAACATCAGAACTGGGAACTTAAATCTGCACTTGCAGATGAATTGAATTCAAAGGAAAGATAGGCTCATTCTGGGCTCATTATGCAGTGCTTTCCTCTTTTTTTGGTATATGCTGGTCCTGCAGGTTAAGAAGTGTGGTACATTATTATCCTTCAAACAGAACATAGATGACTGAATTGGTACCACCAAATTTACCCTGAGACAAGCTGGCCTAGTCCTCCTTGAGAAACAGGGTACAGCTTGATGTATTGGCAAGGCACAGATAGCTACAAAATTTAATTGCCTTGAAACTTCTTTGAATCCTATGAAAAACATAAAAAGGCATTGGTGATAGCAGATCTGTTTAGCTTTTATAAACTGCCAAAATACCTTAGCAAGTAGACACGTCAGCATTACCAGCATCAACATTACTGAAGTGTAATGCTTTTTATTCTCCACCCTTTTCTCATCATTTGTTCAATTACTTCATTGCTGTCATTGCAAAGAGGGAAATATGTGTTTGCTAATATATTTGTAGTTAATCTGAATTGTATGATACCAGTATGAAAAGAGAGTCTCTGTTTTAATTCCCTAACCTGTATCCTGCATACATTTCCCCTAACCTGAAGTTTGAAGTTGCAGTGTTATCTAATAGTCTAGTTAAATCTGGTTTGTTTTTACTTTATTGAACTCCGTAATGGATTATAGTCCTTGGTAATTTCCTGAGAATCAATATCTTGATTTCTTGTTAGAAAAGAAAGAGTACTGCAGGTAATAAATTTTGACTCCTGTCAACATCCTGTATTAGTGCTGCAAAGGCTGAATCGTTCTGACAGATATAATTTACCTTTAGTGCAAGTGAGTCACTCTTTTAGAGTCAACGTGTTCAACATATTCAAAGTGCATACTAAATGAATACAATGGAAAACTTGTGACTTGGCTTATAGGACATTATATAGTTAAATTATCAACACACAGAAACTGAACATTCACACACATGGATACTGTTTTCTTGAATAGTTATAAAAAACTTGAATTTCTATAAAATAAGAAAGACCACCCTAGAACACAAAAAAGGAAAAAAACTAAGGGTAATGCTGCTCAATGCCAGAAGTCTCAACCTCAAGATGCACACACTCGAGGCCCTTCTCAGTTTGGAGAACATTGATGTCTGTGCTGTGACTGAAACCTGGTTCAAGGCTCCTGAGAGCACCCCAGCACTATCAGGTTTTACCTCATATCATGCGTTCCGGCCCCAAAATCCGGACAACACCAAGAAAGGAGGGGGGGTGTCCATATTCATCAAGGACACCCACACCTCAAGGTTGGTGGCAACGCACGATGCATCGGAGACCATCCAGGTGCAATTAACCATAGGCAAGACTGCTCTGCAATTTGTAGCATGTTACAGGCCACCCTCTCAATCTCAGGAACCTCACATAGCTTTCCTGAAAACACTGGAGAGGAAAATGCATCTCCAAACACCATCATACTAGGTGACTTCAACTACCCTAATATAGACTGGGATCACTACTCAAGCCCCAACACTCTAGCCCAAAGGTTCCTAGAGTTCATAAACTCAAATGCCATGGAACAACTAGTCACCATCCCCACAAGAGGTGAAAACATACTTGATCTCATCATCACGAATATGGGATCACAATGTTCAACACCGGAAGTATACCCCTCATTGGTGAGATCAGATCATAAACTAATCTCACTGGAGGTCCTCATCCTGCCCCCACCTGAGATAAAAAAGACCACAGTGAAGAACTTCTCAAAAGCCGACTTCACACTTCTAAAGACTAGTGTGGTCTCTTTTAAGGCCCCCAAGCCGGCAGAAAACATTACTCAAGCCGCTGAATCACTTACAAATGCCTTCTACCAGCACCTACAGGACTGCATGGATCAGGCAATCCCAAACAAAACAAAGACTCTTTGTACCAAAGGCAAGCGTCCAGTCTGGTGGTCCCCAGCCATAAACAAGCTCTACAACAAAAGGAGGAAGCTACTACAAGATAGAGCAAAATCCTTAAAAGGTAAGACACCTTTGATCATTATAAGTAAAAAACTAAGAGCTCTCATAAAATCATCTAAGGCAAATTTTGAGAGAAAAATCGCTAAGGACTCAAAAGACAATCATAAGGCCTTCTTTAGCTATGTTAGAAACCTGGGAGGAAACTCCCAGATATGCTCTGAATTAGTTCAAAATGATGTAAAAATCACTGAACCTACAGACATTGCCAACATACTGGCTGACAGGTTCAGTGCAAACTCCCAAAAGGAGAGATATCTATACCAGAGGATTGTAGCCCCCCAAACATCTCTAACGCTCAGGTGAGAACTGCTCTCTCCAAGGCGAAAAACACAGCATCCATGGGACCAGATGGTGTCCCCGGCTGTGTGCTCCATGAACTCAATGAGGAATTAAACCTGCAGTTAGGACAGCTGTTTAATCTTAGCCTCACCTCAGGATACGTACCCAAAGAGTGGCGCATGGCAACTGTGGTCCCACTTCACAAAGGTGGTGCCTCCACCGACCCTGGTAATTACCATCCCATCAGCTTGACAAGCCTGATCTGCAAAGCTATGGAGAGGATCATAATGGAACTCATAAATAAAGACATAGGGGACTTACAGACTTTGGATCCAACCCAGTTTGGCTTTGTCAAAGGCAGATCATGCCTTTTAAACTTGGTTGACTTCTTCGAAACAAGTCACCAAGGCCATTGATGAGGGAAAGGCAGTCCACACAGCCTACCTCGACCTGGCAAAGGCTTTCAACACAATACCCCACTCAGGTATCATTGAAAAACTCATCAGCTTAAATGTAAACCCATACGTCACAAGATGGGTTGCAAACTGGCTAAGTGACAGAACCCACAGGGTCAGAGTTGCTAGTGCCATGTCAGACTCAAAGCCTGTCATAAGTGGTGTCCCACAGGGCTCAGTCCTGGGCCCACTCTTGTTCGGCATCTACTTTTCAAAAGTACAAGCAAACACAGGAGGGTTATGGCTGACAAAATTTGCAGATGACTGCAAACTGGGCGCCATAGTCGAGAATACATCTGACACAGATATCCTCCAGAAGGGTCTCATAGAAATGGATAACTGGTGCCAGAGCCATGGCCTAAAGTTAAACGCCAAGAAATGCATAGTCATACCCCTCGGGAAAAACAAGGTTACCCCTAGCTACCATATAGGTGGCAATCCACTGAGCACAGAAGAGGTTATCAGGGATCTGGGGACCCAGGTTGACAGTAACCTTTCGTTTGACACTCACATTGCCAAAGTAGTTAGGAAGACCTTCTACATTGCCCACCTGATCATGAAGGGATTCACATCTAGATCAAGAGAAGTCATCGGCCCCCTGTACTCATCACTCATCAGACCAATGATTGAGTACAATGCCCCATTCGGAATGTATCTGACCCGACACCTGCAGCAGCTGGAAAGGCCCCAAAAGTTCCTCACCAAAAGGATAAACGGCCTCAAAAATATGTCTTATGCTGCCTGACTGAAGGAACTCCAGCTCTATTCAGTCGCTTACCGTTTGCTCAGAGGTGACCTGTGCCTGACATACAAGGCCATGTCCAACCCAGAATTGATGAACATGCTTCATCTCAAAAAATCTAGATCCCTCAAAACTACAAGGGCGGGAAACTTAAACCTGGACACGGTTATTAATAGGACGTGTTGGAGGGACAGATTCATCACCCAGAGACTCCCTATGCTGTGGAACAAAATCCCGGTACATGTGAGGCAGAGCACCTCGCTGGCCTTGTCAAAAGAAATCTTGACCAATGGATGGGAGATTGCAAATATACCCCAGGGATTACCTCAGTGTCACTGCTTGACAGAGGCACAGCAAAATAATGGGCATAGTTTCCTTCAGACTAAAGGGGTGGCAAAAGCCACAAAACTCTGGGCTAGGCTTGTAAATGCCCTTGGGCAGATAGCCTAGTATGAACCTATGAACCTATGAACCTATGTTCTTGTGTTTTATAGATATATATATATATATATATATATATATATATATATATATATATATATATATATATATATATAAAACAAATAATGACCTAAGATCTAACTTTATAGCCTAAAATTTCAAACCTTTTTTTGTCAAATCTAAACCAAATGCAAATCCACCGAGATGGTTCACGTGGTTCATATAAAGAGGGATTAAACCGGTTACTATACAAGAAGACTGTCGTTATTAATAAAGGTTTAATGTAGTGAGGAAAGGGTGAAGGAAAGACCATTTATACACTATTTTAGTGCATACTGTGTCTGACTCATAGTCTGTAACTAATATTTGAAATGTCACCTGTTTTGCTCTTTCAGTAAAAGGACTTTCTGAGATTCTAAGCTTCCAGTGGGGAATCTTGTTTGTGAATACTTTTCTTGTTTAAAGCATGTTTCATATAGCTGCCTTGCCTTTCATAGGTTTATAAATTACCAGCCTTTAACAAACTTCATTGCGCATTAGGTTCCCCAGTCTCATATTCTGTCACATTAGGTTCCTCAGTCTCATATTCTGTCACATTAGGTTCCTCAGTCTCATATTCTGTTTTATAACCATGGTTTTGCCAACTGGTCGGATATGGATTGATATATAATTCTTTCAATTTGTTAATTATTTCATTATGTGGAATACTACTGACTGTTTTAGCAAAGTCAGAGAAGCAGCATATACTAGAAGTCATTCATCAAATGCTGCTATCTGCTTCAAAACATGCCAAATGATTCAGATGATGAGATCCCCACATAATATTATACTGTTGAATATCTAACATTCAGTTAATAAATGAATGCAGCTTTACTAAACAGAGATGATTTGCTTTTGATGAAATACATCTACTATTTATTTATTTTTTATTTACTAAATATGCATTAGTGTTAGTTTGTGTTGATTTGTTTGTTGGTTTTCACTATATAAACCATAGAACATTCCATAAACAATATTTACCAAAAGCACTGCATAAATGATAACTTTCCCTGAGACATTCTCACTATGTAATGATACATTATCCGATGGTGAGTGTAACAAAGTAATGCTTAGGTTAGGGGAAATGTTGACAAGCCAATGCAAATGGAAGAAAGTATATCATTATGAAGGCTACGTTCTCTTTGAGAACTATATATTGACATGTATATGATATTTATGTAGAACAATCTTATATGACCAAAAAGAGGCCAACAATGTTAAAGTATCTGGACAACTTTTCATTCAAGTTAATGCTTGTGAATGATTTTAAGATATTTTTCTATTGGTTATCAGTCTTAATACTAATATGTGATTATGAATAGTTATGATGTTTGAGTAAATGCAGTACTATGGCCATACATTTTAATAAATCATCTAAATTATGAGTGATATAGAATGTACATAGACACTGGATTTCTTTAAGGGTATGTATGTAGGCTGTGTGTAAAATGCAGAAGTATAAAATACTCATTGAGAAGGTGTGTGTGTGTGTGTGTGTGTGTGTGTGTGTGTGTGTGTGTGTGTGTGTGTGTGTGTGTCTGTGTGTCTGTGTGTGTGTGTGTGTGTGTGTGTGTGTGTGTGTGTTAGGTGATTGTACTATCTCTGCATGTGCCTGTGAGCTGATATGCATTATTGAGATTATTATTATTATTTGTATATGGTTTACTGTAAGACATTTAATTTGAGCACAGTAAAACGTGTCTATAAGGTTTACATTTGAGGCAGATGAATCCTGCTTTTATTTGATAACAGTTAAGCCTGCTTTAATTTGATGACAGTTAAACAATAAATAATCTGGCTTGATAACTGTTTATATGAATCAAGTTGAAATACATTACCGTGGTCATTCCTTTTTTATTTGAACATAGTCAGACATCTAATGCATGCATAATCCATAAAGTGGCTAATAAAGAACAGGAGAGTCTGTGGATGAAAATAACTTACTTCTGTTGTTTATTCAATCAGAAATAAAAACTGATCTCTCTTTGCAGGGGCACTGTTAATGCAGTGGAGGATCCAGGAATTTGCAGAAGGGGATGTGGTATAAAAAGTTGACAAAAGAGGTAGGCGTGGAAAGTAAAACACTGCAGGTGGGTTGCTTTGGAAAGACCATCTTAAGGTGATCTGAGAATGCAATATACATTATTCAGATACATATCACTGTGGTATCTCTGTGAAAGTATGCAATTCCAGGCTAATAGACAGCAGATTTGCAGAAAGAACCAGTCATACCTAGATGAGATGAAAACCTTCACAAATCCTTGTGACTATAAGCCGATTTCTCTGGCTCTGAATTGCCCCTCCCTGGTAACATCCTTTTCTGGGGGCAAGTGGGAAATGACTGGGGCTATCATGGTAGAAGACTTGATGGTCAGTGTGAAAAACAAAATTTAGGCTAACTTCAACTAGCATATGAAAATTTAAAGCACAATAGTCTTACTGTGGTCAGATGCTGTGACCAGGATGTATGAAGCTTGCTAAATGTTGTTTGTAATGAGGGATTTATATATAGATACACTGTTTGAAAGAAGTATTCTTGTAGAATACCTACTCGAAAGATGAAAACTGGTTGAATTTAAATATGCAATATTATAATTTGGGCATCAAAAGCTTTTGACTGCAATGTTATTCTGCACTTTGTATCCTAAACAACTGTACAGGCTCCAAATATTGAGTCTAGAACATTGGCAGTACTAGCCCTGACCAAATCTGCTGAGTGAACTTTGTATGTTGGGTGGGATATATTGTGTCTTCAGTGCATCCTTCATATAGATTTAAATTATTATCAATTTCAAGATTGGGCAAGGGAATCAACCTGGTGTAATAAGTCATTCTTTCTTCTTACAATGCAGTGCAATATAATTCTTGTCAGCTGATCTTTGTAGTCTCATGATATTAACTTTTAGGAGCAGTATGTGATACATTTTTTTCATCAGTATTGTATAAATAGTGGTTATTTCACAGAACACCAAGATAACAATCTTTTAAGATGAGAACTATAGGCCAAAGGATATTCATAACTACCAAGCTGCAATATTTAAATATATAAAAAAAGCATTACAGCACAACAGTGACAAAATTCAGACCATTAAAGAATGAGAAAAAAAAATATGGCCATGCAAATGTCTTGCTATTATGCTGTTAAAGAAGTAACAAAAACATGGAGCCCAACAGACCAGAGTCCAACAAAGTTCAACAAGCTTCCAGCAAAATCTGAGCTACAGGTCACATGCTTTAACTGGGGACTAAACAACACTACAGAAAAATGGGTCAAGGGGGCATGGGCTACATGAGACAAGGATAGCAGGACTTTTTCACTGTACTGCTACAAAAGGTATACTTCTGACAGGAATGTTTTGTTTGAATAATCCTAAACAGTTCAAGGTAATGTATTTCAATAGCCCTTGGTGTTATAAAGGATTAAGTCAAGAAAAATCAAATCGAAAATCTAATAGCTTTCCTGTAAAAGTATTATCTTTCACTGTATCTGGCAGCAACATGAGCTACACTAAGGCAGCACTTTAAAATTCTTGATGTAAGAAAGAGCTTCAGTCAGTTTTGTCTCATATTTAAGAATTATCAGTAAAATGGACAGGTTGGACAATAAAATTGATGATTTTAAGAAAGATTGTGCCAAACAAAGGGAACAAATTAATGAGGCTCTTCAGGTATAGAAAAATCAGATCTCTGGCATCAAAAAATCCCTTAATATTATTGATATAATGCTAAATGAAAGAGAAAACAACATTGAATTTTTATTGCAGCAAAATAAAATCTTGTCAGCTAAAGCAGATGACCTTGAAAATAGATCTCGAAGGAATAATATTAGTGGACTTACTGAAGGTATGGAAGGTAACAATATGATTTATTTTTTAATTGCCTGGCTTTCTAAGACTTTAGATCTCCCTGAAGCTCTCTCTTTTGGGATAGAGTACACTGGTCCCTAGGTAATCCTGCTGCAAAATCTGGTTCTTCTCCAAGATCTATAGTGAAGTATATTTCATCTCAAGACAAAGAATTGATACTTAAAACTGCTCGGGGTAAGTCACCACTTAAATGTGGTGGAAATAGTGTGCATTTTGACAATGACTACTCAATAACAGTGATGACAAAAAGAAAACAATTCCTTCCACTTATTTGAAAACTTAACAAGAAGCAAATAAAAGTACATATTGTTTCCAGACAGACTAAAGATCTTCCTTACAAATGGGGTTAAATGCTTTGAAGAGCCTGACCCTGCTTTGTCATTTCTACAAACAAATAAAAGTCTTGAACAAACAGAGCAAATGGATTGGAGTAATATATCCTCGAAGAGACATATAGATTCAAATGGAAGCAAGATAAGTGAAAAAAAAAAAAAAAAATAAGGGGACATTGAAGAACTTTTCCTTTTTCCTTTTCCTTTTCTTTAATCCTTATTTACAAGGAAAGTAACATGATGTTAAAGCATATTTATCTTTTCTTTTTTGTAAACAAGAACAATTTTAGTTTTATATAAACCTTTAACAATAAAGCAAGAAACAATAACATACTCGGTGACAACATAAATAGAAACTTGACTACAAGCAAATATACTACATATGAAAGGTAATTTAACTCTTTTTTTCTGCATTATACTTATTTATTTTACAGTTAATTGGCAGTATGTTTTTATGAATTAGAAGAAAAAAGTTATACATTTTTTAACAAAAACATTCAGGCAAGGATTCACAAAGCCTCCGTGTAAGAGTTATAACTCTTACACGGAGGCTGCAGTTAAACGGAGTGATGTCAGCATGCTTTGCATATTCATGAGAGCATGCTGAATCACACCTAAGTCTAACACGGTCCATGTAAGACAGTAGGGGGCATGTCCGTAGGCTGAGCCCTGCAAGCGGACACGCCCCCAGAAGTGTAAAAGTGCCCAAAGTAAACACCCACAACAGAGTCCACGGAAATGTGAATAAACACAACACAACACATGCCCCCACAGACTATGAACATAAAATATATATAAATGAACATGTTATATATTTTTTTAAAAATGTAAAGATGTTTAACCATGAGTGCGCTCATTTGCGCGGGCATGCCCGTAGCGCAGCTACAGTTAGCAGTCAGTGGGAAAGCATATAAGAACTAAATATGCAAAATAAGCCAGGAAGCAATAGCGTAGCGGTAGAGATGTTGGCTGAAGAGCAGGCATTCATGGTTCGAGCCCCCACAACACCAATTTTTTTTTTCAAAATAAGCAGGAAACAAGTCCCTGACAAATATGTACACATAAAACCACAATTTATGTAAAATGTAATGAAATAGCCCATTTATATTGAAGACATGTGAGGTAACAAAAGAAGAAAAATGCCAGATGTGTTCATAGCTGAGCTACAGTTTAACAGAGTGAGTGCATGTGCCTGTAGATGAGCAGTGGTTTAACTGGTTCAAAATGAGTGCCCGTAGCTGAGCAGTGGTCTAACACACTAAATCTATGTGCCCCTAACTGAGCTGAGCGTAATATGCGTGCTGATAGCCAAATGAGGCTTAAAGCAGCGTACCCCATTTGCGCGGAGCTGCGCACCGCGCAAACAAGCTAACCAACGGGCAACATTGAGCAAGCCGTATCAAAACTGCCTTTACACAGACACACCCCTCAGCATGTCTAGACAGTCATGAAAAATAAAAAGCAGTGGCAAGATTTGAACCCAGGATACCACACACCATAGTCAAGGTACAGAACCACTAAGCCATGACAGCAGTACCTAGAAATGCAATAATAGCTAATATATAGGAATGAATACAAACTGGAGAATGACAATGCAGGTTTACTGAAGTTGATACAATTCCAAAATGGCCAATCACATATATGTGCAGGAAAAACGGACTATATAAGCCCCATAGGCGGGAATACACAGCATAAACGATTGTAGAACTGGCCTGCAGGCAGAATGACAGGAGTAGGAGAGGGTAGTTGCTTCCGAGCACAAAGGTGGGGTGTTGAGGAGTCCAGGTACATGGTCTGGCTCTTAGTCCATAATCATGAGGCCCAACTCATGCAGGGCCAGGTCCTCTGGGGAGCATACAGGGCTGAGGCGTGGGACCGGTTGGCTCATGATCTCACCAGTGCCACAGGGATTCCAAGGACTGGTGAGCAGGTCCGTCACCACCATGCGGACCTGAAGAGACACAAGCAGGACCAACTGAACCTTTGGATCCAGGAGGCCCGGCAAACACCCAACGCCCCACTACTGAGCAAGTAACATTTAATTATGTATGTAAGAAATTAAACTAGCTGATATTATGGAGATGTGGATTCCAATATTACTTCATTTATATTACAGCTGCAGGTGTCCGTTCTGTGAACCGCAGAGCCTATGGCGATAGGCTGGTGCGGTTGCACCACCAAGCATGTCAGTAATCCACTACCAGTAACTGTAAAGAAATATAAAAGTATGACAGTCAGCAAAAGAGTGCAGTGTAGTCAGTAAGGAATAAAATCTGCAAGTAACAGTGTGAAAGTGTATGCAAGTATTGCTTGATTACAAAAGTGTGTTTCAGCCTGTAAGTTAAACCAAATAATGAAACTGTCTGACATATATTCTGAAATAAAAATGCCCTACCTGTAAGAAAATAGTACACAACCTGCAGCAGGCTGAAAAGTATAGCTGCAGAAGATGATGAAATCACATGTGTGAAATATATCCCTGTGGAAATACTGAAACATGACAGAAGTGAGACTGCTGGAAAGGATTGTAATAACTACTGGTAAAACATGTCAATAAAGCCTAGAAGTACCATCCTGAATAGTAAAATGAAAGCAAGTGAGAGAGTGTGAGAAAGTGTCATGAATCCAGCAATACAGTAGTAATAACCCCTGAATAAAGTATACTGCAGTCAAGACAGAATGAAATGCATGTGAGATTCAAAACCAAACAGCAAAATCTGTTCAAAGTGTTGCTGCATCTGGAATGTGTATTCCAAAATCTGGATATGTTGCTCTCAGTCTGCAATATGCAGATAGGATGATTGTCTGATATACCAAACATCCACACTTGTCTACAGCTATATAAAGCAAATGCAGCAGGATGATGTAGCTGAACAAAGCTAGATATAAATGTGTATGAAGAATCATAAAATGTATATTGATGTTGCAGTAACAGTCCTATCATCAAGTTGAAATAGTTATCATATAGGAAACTGTAGTTAGAACAATAGTGTGTATATAACTGTAGCTATTAGAAATGTACAGCATATGTATTGTTATTCGAAGGTGTTAATATTACTTTCTTTACCCCACCCTATAACCACATATAACCTATTCCACATGAAAATGGTATGTGCAATCACAATTAACACCCCTGGACGTTTGTCCTGTTGGGTCATATATATTTGCATGTCCATTGATGCATCTGCCCTGTTCATACATCCACACCTGATGGCCTGTTGCCATCAATTAACCCTGCATGTTGTTGGACTGTGTATTTCTGTTCAAATTATGCATGTGTTATGCACGCTGTTCAATGGTGTGAATATCTGGGTGTTTGGTTAATGGGAATACTAATGCATGCTGTTACAACTAATTGTGAATGGTATTATATGTCACTAACCCAAACTGTCATGACATAATGCAAAACATAGGACGACAGGGAAGGCGGGTTCCAGCGGACCCACCTCTCCCACCTCAGCTGGCGAGTGCACCTGGCACTAGTGCCGATTCCGGACCCTCCTCCGGTGGCCCTGTGCCACCTGTGGGTGGAAGCACTGCAGGGGATGGGGCTCGCCCCCCTCTGCAAGTGTGGCCGGAGGAGAACCACCACTCACCCTCCGTAGCGTCCGGACTGTGGTGCATAGGGAGATTCGGGACTCTGTTCTCGAGCCCCTATGCCAGGGGCACGGGTGGCGCAACTAACGGGCATGCCTGTTGCCCTGCCTACACAGCCCCTAGCACAGCCCCATCCTGGGCAGTGAAGGAACAGTGGCAACTGCCTATGGGTGGGGATATCAGTTCCACTATTGCCATCTGTGGGCTCATGGGCTCT
This sequence comes from Protopterus annectens, assembly GCF_019279795.1. Lineage (NCBI taxonomy): Eukaryota > Metazoa > Chordata > Ceratodontiformes > Protopteridae > Protopterus > Protopterus annectens. The sequence continues at coordinate 501,645,270 of NC_056748.1, forward strand.
GGATATCCAAACCTCCGTCCCCGTCAATTGCGTAACCCCCCCACACGTGTCATACACCGCCCCTGTATGCATCTTGTTTGTCTTGTCTGTTTACCTACCCAACCTACCTCCCCAGCTGTACCGACTTCCTTCACCTGACATACCACTCTCACCTGAAAAAAAAGGGCACTCTGTACCCACAAAAAAATTACGCAACATACATAGCTGCCCATTCCGCACACATGTCTGCTGGATATGGAACCTATCAATTACAATTGACTGTACAACAAGTATTATTGTTGTCCTGACACCTCTCTCAGGGGTGGAAGGTTTCAAATGTCACACCAAATTACATACATATGCACAGCTGTTGCTGATGAAGAAATGGGCAGCTATGGGCCTTACCTACATCCCTCCTGCACATCCCAAGCTCGTTTCCCTACTGTCTTACCCTCTTTGTGACCCCTTTTTCACCACTTTCCTGTGTCCCCATTTTCTTTTCTTTCAAAGAAAATAGCACGGGTGTGCGCAAGAGTAAGCACATTTAAGCGGTTGTAAGCGGGTGTGCGCGGAGCTGAATGCCAGTGCGCATGCGGAAGCTCCACGCAAACCAGTGCTAACCCAGTTACAACTGCTTAAAAGTGCCTTAGTCACTTTGATTGACAGGTCCTGTACTCAGTTCAAAAGCAAAATAAAATCCCACTGTGAGTCCCGAACCCAGGGCCTTGGAAACAGTAGTCTGCATGACTTACCACTAAGCCATGACTCTTATACAAGAACATTGTGCTAAAATAAATATATCATGTAATAGTAGGAATGAATGTAAAGGGAATATAGATGTGTAGTACACAAAGCATGCCATTTAGCATTACTATCAAAACTAGTGGATTTCCATAACAGTAGTGTATGAACAGAAACAGCCATGCTAGTTGGAAGCTAGTAGGTAATAATGTCACTATAGCACCTTGCAAGCCACACACATACTCACAGCAGGATAATCACTGCCCATACCCCACAACCTCTTACAGGAATACATCTGGAACAAGTAATAAAATATGTGGAGCAAAGGCCCAAAACCAGGGACACATTACAAATAATGTTACAACAAACACAGACAGTTCAGAGAGTAACAGGGTCTGCACTTTGTGGGATGTTTGGAAGGGTATGAAGTATGAAACTTGAATGTTTGTCACCATATTCTGACTTGAGCCCAGAGTGATTTGCCAGAAAAAGGTGTGCATGAGATATTGACCAAAATATGAGGCAGAAATGTGGACAACCTGCAAATATCTGTACACATGACGGGTCTGACACCACCATATTTGAATAGTTAAGAGCCTAGACATAGCAACAGTGAATGACTTACAGGGATGCCCCACAGACTCCATGTGAAATGTACAAACAGTAGGCAGAAAGGTGTAACACATGCAATGGTAACTATGGAGTCCTGAAAGTATTCACCACTTGCATGGCAGGAAAAAGTGTAGTAATACATATGCTCATGCTAACCCACAGTCACAACTGCAGCATATCAGACATTTTAATGGGTGTACCCCACTGATATGTACCATTCCATGAGGCACATAACAGATGAACCTGAAAGTCTCTGGGGCCAGCTCAGCAGCATACTCAAATACCCTAATAGATGTCAAGGCCCACACCATGGCCAGACCACACTGCATGCTGTAACACCCTAGCAGATATAGCAAGCATTCCAAGGTGTGAATGTACATGGAAAATAGGAAAGCTACAGCAGCACACTACAGTCAGGACACCTAGCAGGCATACAAGTAGTGACTGTAAAGGGCAACTATTGAAGCCTTAGCAACAAAGTGCAAGCAAAAGTGAAAGGAAAGCACACACACACACACACATTAACAGAAGTAGTAGTTGTAGGTGTCAGTGTACATACACAGTTAGTACAGGAAAGTGGAGAAATGAATGGAGGAATGTTAATCTACAACACACCTGGAAATATGAGAGAGATATCAACCTTTACACTCACAGAACATTGTCCACAGCATAACAGCATGGTCCCTGCCCTTAAAATCTGAAAGGGCTACGCCTATCTCACATACCTTTTTATAGCACTGTTCTGAAATCACAGTGAGAACTGCAATCAGTACACAACTGGCTGCATGCAATTAGCAAATGCTGGCTAACAATTGGTGCAGAGGCCATCACATGGGCATATGCAGATACCTACAAAAGTATGCTGTACTCCCAGTCCACACATGCAATACTTTCATTGCACCCTGAGAAGGACGTGAGAGACAGACAGACAGAAAGAGAGAGAGACAGAGACAGACTCAGAGAAAACTGCAATTAAGCAGACACAAACAAATTGTTCAGCAACAGCCACCTGAAAGCTGACAACTGGGAAGTGGAGCAGCAGGACAGAGAACCAGACGGCAACACAAGCAGCTGTGACAAACACAGGTAATGTAAAGTAATACTATAAAGGTCTACATACTGTGAACCCTCCATATGTGTCATTGGTCTATATCCATATGTAGATGAAGATGTGTAAAGGGCAGGGGACATACAGCAACTATCAGTGAAGGCTGTACATACATTTGTATGTGAGAGCATCTATGTGCACATATCAATGTTGGTTGATTGTAGGTTGTAGTGCCATGTACAAAGTAGGTTTCACAGTTATGCATGTTTAGCAGTATGTTAGTGTGTGTATACAGTATGGTAGACAAACATGTTGATATACCTGTCTAACATATGGATACGTATGTATGTCAACATATGTATGTGTATATATATATATATATATATATATATATATATATATATATATATATATATATATATAATATGCATATATGTATACATACATAGAGAGAGAGATGTAGGAATACATAGACAGATATAGATAGAATATTGTACAAACATATATATGGAATGCACACATACAGATATAGATATATGTAGATACATATACATAGACAGACTGATCTGACTATCTACAGGTATGACTGTATATGACGACCTTCAACACACCCTGTTCCACCCCCTCTGTCACTCTCACCCCCTCTGTGCCCCTCCACATCTATAGCAATATATGTGCATCAATATATATATGTGTATATGTATACAGACATATATATATATATATATATATATATATATATATATATATCTATATATATATATAGATATATATATATATATATATATATATATATATATATATATATATCTATATATCTATATATATATATAGAGAGAGAGAGGGAGAGAGAGCTGTATATAAATTCTGAGTGAGGCACATGTGTACAGATGTATCGCAACAGGTGCCTGGTGACAAAGGCATGGAGTGAACACCAGTGTCAAAACCGGAGTACCATACCACATTCCAAATCACCTACACCAGTAACCACCAGATATGTGATTGGCTGCCCACCATTGCATGTGTCAGGGGTGAACAGGGTCATAAATGTGTACAATAGTGGCCCCGATGATATTCACAGTGGCACACTATCCCTGGAATACCTGCACATGGTATGTGTCAGCGAACATGGTGTGTCAGCTATGGACATGTAGGTCGGTGTACCCCTCCACACCACATAATGGATGCCATGGTATGGCCCTCACATGACAGCTACAGATATGGAGAAGGACACAGTGACATGTACAACACTGTGACAATACACTCAAACACATTACCAATGCACAGTGACTGACAACACCACAGAGTACACATATACTACCCACATAGAGGTTACCACTCCCGGATTTACATATGTAAGTCACACCCATGACAGATGTTCAACAACCATAGTAACACCTCACACCATCCACAACCTAAATGACTGCTGTGTGTCGTCCGTGCCACTGCAATAGAGTGCACATGTGGAGGTAAAAGTTCCTACCCACAGATAAGACATACCCTGCAATAAACCACACAGTGTTAAGAAGCAAGACTCCCCATGAGTACATGTCACACATACCCCTGCTGAATGTTAGTCAGATAGGTAATATGCCATATGAGTCACCCTGTGTAACTGTGTGACAGCAGCAGGTACCATCACACCACATGTGTCACAATGGTCAGGGTAGCAGAACAGTATGCTGCTGTAGTCCCAGGGGCAATAGCATATTGCATAGTATTGTATTGTAATGTAATGTATTGTGTTGTATTGTATTGGTATGTTGAGGTGCCTCCTTCGTTTAGTGGAACCACTGCTGCTGTGCGCCAGTGTACAGGTACATATCCTGTAGTCAGGCTAGTGTTACATAGCACTTCTATATGTGTGTTTAGCTCCTGTCAGAGTTTATGTAGCATGCAACTGGGGATACCATCAGGTCCCATTCATGTTGTGTATTCTGCTGTCCTGAGGGTGGCTCTCACCTGGACATCTGTGATGACAGGGAGGTTACAGTCAGCTGGGATAACTATGTCTTATTTTGGGGGAGAGGGCGGGATGACACCTGCACTGAACCTGTCTGCCACAATGTTGTCAATATCTGTGGTGTCAGTGAAATATGTGTTGTTGTGTACTAGCTATGGGCATAGAGGATGGATCCAGACCAGGTTGCTAACATAACTGAAGAAGGCCTTCTGGTTATCTGTAGTGTCCCTCTTGATTTCCCTCTCAAAGTTGCCCATGGATGTTTGTATGATGGAAAATAGATCCTTACTAGTGCTGCTCAGACATGCCCTCCCTTTATGGAATTATGCTCTGTCTTGCAGTAGCTTCCATCTTCTGTAATACAATCTGTCTATGGCTGGGGTCCAGCAGACAGGATGCCATCCCTTTGTGGAGAGTGTCTTGGTCATATATGGGATTGCATGATCCTTGCATTCTCAGAGATGTCTGTAGAAAGCAATTGTGTAGGGGTCAGCATTGTGGGTTGTATCTGCCACTGGCCCAGTGGGCTGAAAGGATACCATGTCACTGTTACAAAGTGTACAGTTTGCATCTGTAATGTTATTCACTATAGTCATTTGTGCTGGTGGTGGAGGTGGGATATGTATATCCAGGGCAATCAGTGTGTGATCAGCTCACAGTAGTTGATGATGTAGGCCATACAGTACCTAGATACAAACCCCCAGAGTGAGGAGGTGCTCTTGACCTGAATCAGTGTTCTGACTGCTGGGGTTTGGTAGTATGTCGTATGGAGTGTGCCAGGTACTGTTGCACAGTTGCTGGCTGAGCAGTGATACCTGGCCATTTACATGTGTATCCACCAATAGACAGACAGATGCTACATATGTGAGATATGTTGTATCATAACAGTCGAGTAGCATGTGTAGTATGTGTGCCAAATTCTGCTGACATATATTGCTGATATCAGGTTATTTTCTTTCTCAGGTACATGGCCCACCCGCGGAATCCCACTTACTTCACAGCTGAGTATGAGGAGATACACCAGAGCCTGGTGCGGGATTATGCAATACTCTTTTCCCACACCAGCCAGAATCAGCAGGAGAGGGCTGCACTGTGGCAAGACCTTGTCCTTCGGGTAAATGACATAGGCACGCATAATAGGACATATGAGCAGGTACGACATCACTGCAGTGATTTAATCAGACATGTCCGTCAGCGTACGTCGGATATCCACAGGCAACAGGTTGCCACAGGTGGTGGGGTGGCTACACATCCCCCACTCACCAGACTGGAGGGACTACTCATGAGTGTAGTGGCTCCAGTCCGCCAGCAACAACAACAGCAGCAGACATGCATTATGATGGAGGCTGGAGCCACGCAGCAGTAAGACAGTGAACATGCAGGTAATATGCCATATGTATAGTTGACTGTTGTGTACACTGGTAGTTAATGCATGTGTGAGGTGTGTCCTTGGTTTGTAGCTGTCACCATAGTATTTAATGTGCAAGTGTGATATCCTCAATATTAGCAGCTGACCTGTGAAAGGCGACTGTTGTACTACTGACCTGTATCATACTCAGTAACAATGGCACAGTTGTGCCCACTGACATTAGTTTCTTCATGTCTGCAGGTCCCTCTGGTATAACAGCAATGCAGCCTATCCATGCTGGTGAGTGTGTATTAACAATTCCTGTATTAGTCTTGATAGTAATAGTACTATTTGGCTCACTTAGTAGTGCTCTTTGTATGCATGTAGGTGTGTCTGTGTCTGTGTGTTGATATCACGCATACTGTGTACTGTACAATTGTGTGAAACTGTGTGCATGTGTGCACCTGTGCAGGTGTGCACCTGTGCATGTGTGCATGTGTACATGTGTGCACCTGCATGTGTGCACCTGTGCATGTGTGCACCTGTGCATGTGTGCATGTGTGCATGTATGCATGTGTGCACCTGTGCATGTGTGCATGTGTGCACCTGTGCATGTGTGCATGTGTGCACCTGTGCATGTGTGCACCTGTGCATGTGTGCATGTGTGCATGTCTACATGTGTGCACCTGTGCATGTGTGCACCTGTGCATGTGTGCATGTGTACATGTGTGCATGTGTGCACCTGTGCACCTGTGCATGTGTGCATGTGTGCATCACTGGTAATGTGTAGACATTGTAAACTGTGTTTCCTGTTTCCCTTCCACAGGTTCTGGTGCTGCTCTGGTGTCATGTAGCAGGGAACCTGAATCAGGTGCCGTGCGTACTGATAATGATGATATCTGTGTAATGGCACAGGAAGGTATGCCAGGGTCCGCCATTGGTCAGCCGATTGACAGTACACAGCTGTCGACGCCATCAATGCGCACAGTTATCCTGCCAATATACCCTTTGTCACCAATGTCCCTAGGTGATGGACAGCATACAGTGGGCATTGACCAGGGTAATGTGGTATCTGTGGCACATGCCTCCCCACACAGCAGCCATGGGCATGGCCCAGAGATGGTACCACACAGACAGATGTCCAGGGGTTCTCGTGGGAGCATCCGTGGGCATACTGCCCCTGTCAGACATGCCCACAGAGGTCTTACAACCTCAGCTATGTTTCGGGCTGTCATGCAGGCACACTCACATATGAAACGGTACACCAGACAGGGTCTGAGGGAGCTGACAGCATGTCACACAGCCATGACTGACAGTATGCATGACATTGTGGCTGCCATCCGTGATTTCACCGATGTCATAGACAGACATTGTGGGGACATATCAGACCGGTTCCACAACTACATGTTCATGAGCCAGGGCGATGGTGGGCAGTTGAGGAGTCGACGTGGCCGTATGCCAGCAACAGCAGCAGCTGGCAGTTGTCGCGGACGACAACAGGGCCGCGGCCACCCCTGTAGTGCCAGCAGCAGTCCCAGCAATGCTGGGTCTGTGCTGTCATCAGATCGCCCCAAGAGACCAAATGCATGTGGCTCTGGCCAGGCCCGACATGGATCTGTGTCCAGTCAATGAACACCTGCTTCTGATGACAGTACTCAGTCTGGGTTGGTACTGGATACGGTCCGTAGCACCCCTGCAAGGCACAGGTACCGTGTCCGTGGCCAGAGACACTGATCTGTATGACCTGGCAGGTACAGTCTGTGGCTGTCCACAAACACCAGTATATGGCAGCCATGAGGTGGAACTGTGTGCATCCATACACACATGCGAATTGACAACACCTAGGGCTACTGCATACACGCACACACTGCATCAACATTGCCCCACCTTCTACTGCTGTCCCTCACCAACACACATACACATACATGTCAATCGGGGGTATCGGTGGCTGACTCAGGCATACCAAGTTCACACCCTGTGCATATAATGAAACTGTGCCACCTCCTGCAATCTGTAACAACTGTCAGGTACAGGTTAACATGTTGCTGATGCACAGGGTGACCACATAGATGTGTAGTAATAGTATCATGTTGTTAACAGTACTATGTGCTGAATTAATTGTGGGTATATCACAGCATGCCTGATGCAGTAAGTGTGTGATTGTCATGTACTGTTGTCTACACCCATGGTAAGTACCATAGTGTATCATCTGCACATGTTGGCATACTGGTGGTAATGATGTCAACAGAAGACTACATACATAGGTAGCACAGGGGATAAGGTAATGAATGTAGTAATACACAATGATGGACATGTAAATTGCAAGTGACATGTTGCACACACTGGACTCTGCAATGCAGATGTTTGAGCATGTTGATATGTGTGCAGTACTACATGACTGGTACAGGACACACAGGAGCACACTAGCACTGCATGCTCACATCTCATACCATACTAGACAGCCCCAACACACAAAACTAACTGTCACAGGAGGGAGAGTCCCCATATATGTCAGGGATACTGTGGTGGCAGGCCAGGTAGCATACATCCTACTAAGTATGGAACCACTGAGTGAAGGCTCAGTGTCTGTTATTTGACATGTGTATTACTGCAGGTATGAGCACATGGGTTTCCATCCAGTTATTGTACATCCTGACAGTACATGGTCTGTACACTTGTGTGCACTGAGACTGGACCCTAGCCATCTGACCCGTGTATTTCCATGTACATATGCATAGTGCCTGCATATTTGCAGTGTTACCTACTGGAACTGGTACAGCTTGTTTGTTGTACAATGGACTACATGCAGCCCTGTTTACTGTAGCTTTGTTTGCATGCATGTTTGCTTGCAATTACCCTGGAATACTGATCACACCTGCAATGCATAGTTATAGAGCTTCTGTGGACTTCTAGTGCCATCTGCATAGCTTACTATATGTATGTCCATGTCCCACTTGACAGGATGTCACTGTTTGTCCTGTTCACATGTACATTGCCTGTGACACAGTGCATATGACTTACCTGGCATGTGTCCACGTGAGCAGTCATATATGCTACTGCTAAGTAATCACAGGCACTACACCTTCACATATTCATCTTCTGTTGAACTACCTGCTTTGCTAGGGACGGCCTGCACCTGTCACCCCTGGGCTTTCAGATATTGGCAAAGGCTCTTGCTACCCCCATAGTGCCTATGTTAAGGAAGGCTCAAATGACAAACCCACCTTCAGAGGTATCACAAGGGATAAGAAACTAAGAGTAATGCTACCCAATGCCAGAAGTCTAAACCTCCAGATGCATGCACCCAAAACTCTCCTTGGCATGGAGAACATCGATATCTGTGCAGTAACAGATGCCTGGTTCAGGGCTACTGAGAGCACACCAGCACTACCAGGTTTAACCTGGTTGATTTCTTTGAAACAGTCACCAAGGCCATTGATGAGGGGAAGGTGGTTCACACAGCCTACCTGGACCTCGCAAAAGCCTTCACAACAATACCCCACTTGGGCATTCTAGAGAAGCTCACCAGCTTAAATATAAGCCCCTATGTCACTAGATGGATTGCACAGTGGCTCAAGGACAGAACCCACATGGTTAGAAATTGCTGGAGCCATGCCAGACTCCAAACCAGTTACGAGTTGTGTCCCACAAGGCTCAGTCCTGGGACCTCTCTTGTTTGGTATATATTTATTGGAGGTACAGGCCAACACGGACGGACTGTGGCTGACCAAATATGCAGATGACTGCGAACTGGCCACCATAATCGATTCTCCAGCTGACACAAGCATCTTCCAAAGGTGCATCATAGAAACAGACAACTTGTGCCAGAGCCATGGCCTTCAGCTGAACAGTGTTTAGAAAGGGAAATGTGCATCCTGTAGTCTGTTCACCTAGTTGCCAAAAGGGACATTTTCCTCACACACTAACCCCCCTCAGCCAAACACACACACTTGCCATTTGCAGGATTCAAACCCCTACCTCACTATATTATGACACTTGAGACGGACGCATTAGAAGACCACACTATTCGCATTACTGGGAGGTTACACTTCTCTTGCTGTACTTATAGGGTGCTGACATCATCAGTATTTAGAAAGGGAAATGTGCATCCTGTAGTCTGTTCACCTAGTTGCCAAAAGGGACATTTCCCTCACACAATTGCCTCCCTCAGCCAAACACACACACTTGCCATTTGCAGGATTCAAACCCCTACCTAACTATATTATGACACTTGAGATGGACGCATTAGCGGAGCGTGCTATTCGCATTACTTGGAGGTTTCCCTTCTATTGCTGTACTTATAGGGTGCTGACATCATCAGTGTTTAGAAAGGGAAATGTGCATCCTGTAGTCTGTTCACCTAGTTGCCAAAAGGGACATTTTCCTCACACACACTAACCCCCCTCAGCCAAAAACACACACTTGCCAATTGCAGGATTCAAACCCCTATCTGACTATGTTATGACACTCGAGATGGACACATTAGAAGAGTGTGCTATTTGCATTACTGGGAGGTTTCCCTTCTCTTGCTGTACTTATAGGGTGCTGACATCATCAGCGTTTAGAAAGGGAAACGTGCATCATGTAGTCTGTTCCCCTAGTTGCCAAAAGGGACATTTCCCTCACACACAATTACCCCCCTTGGTCAAACACACACACTTGCCATTTGCAGGATTCAAACCCCTACCTAACTATGTTATGACACTTGAGACAGACACATTAGCAGAGCGCGCTATTCACATTACTGGGAGGTTTCCCTTCTCCTGCTATACTTATAGAGTGTTGACATCATCGATGTTTAGAAAGGGGAATGTGCATCCTGTAGTCTGTTCTCCTAGTTGCCAAAAGGGACATTTCCCTCACACACAGTTGCACACACACTAACCCCCCTCTGACAAACACACACACTTGCCATTTGCAGGATTCAACCCCCTACCTATGTTATGACACTTGAGACGGACACATTAGCAGAGCGCACTATTCGCATTACTGGGAGGTTGCTCTTCTCCTGCTGTACTTATAGAATGCTGACATCATCGGTGTTTAGAAAGGGGAATGTGCATCCTGTAGTGTGTTTTCCCAATTGCCAAAAGGGACAGTTCTCTCCCGCAGACTTACACACACACCAACCCCACTCACACACTGATCATTTGCAGGATTCAAACCCCTACCTAACTATGTTATGACACTTGTGACAGACGCATTAGCAGAGCGCGCTATTCGCATTACTGGGAGGTTTCCCTTCTCCTGCTATACTTATAGAGTGCTGACATCATCGGTGTTTAGAAAGGGGAATGTGCATCCTGTAGTGTGTTTTCCTAGTTGCCAAAAGGGACATTTCTCTCCCACAGACTTACACACACACACCAACCCCACTCACACACACACACTGAGCATTTGCAGGATTCAAACCCCTACCTAACTATGTTATGACACTTGTGATGGACGCATTAGCGGAGCACGCTATTCGCATTACTGGGAGGTTTCTTTTCTCCTGCTGTACTTATAGGGTGCTGACATCATTGGTGTTTAGAAAGGGGAATGTGCATCCTGTGGGGAGGCAGACGCCAAGCACACTCTGGCTAAGCTGTCATTCCCTAGGGCAAACAGCCTAGTGTTGACCTCTACACCCATATGTTTAATTGTCAAATGCACATTATTTGTTGCTGATAGACTGTTTGCACATCTTTATTGCCATAGCATTCCCTGTTTGTATGAACAACTTGTGCATCTGTGGAAGATGTTTGCATATGGGAGGGATCCACTATATCACGCATGTCTCTGTAGTCATTTAACTGTGTGCACTGGGCAGACTGCTGTAATGTGGTTGGTTCCTGGAATAACACGTAATAATACCAGATATGTGTGTCCAACTGCTAAACTGAGATTTGGCCTACGTGTGTGAGCATGCCCAGTTCAGCCTTCCCATGGCATGTTGTCTGACATATATCTCATTTATCAAAGTGTGTGAGCATGCCCAGTGTGAGCATTCCATATGTTGGACTCTGCAGCCCACCACATTTGTGGATGAGTGTGAACTTCAACAAATATCACCCATTTATGGTTGTGTGTTTTGTGTCATGTTGTGTAGTTACTGTACAACTGCTTTGTGTGTGAACACAACAGGATTATACTGTACCTGCAGTGTTTGCATGGGATACTTTGCATACAGTTGTCAACATCCTTTCACACTGACCTAACACTGTAGTACTGTATAGTGTACTGGTAATACTTTGACTGTGGTGGACAGTATCCTGGGCTTTAGTGCTATCACTGCTTTACATTTTGATAGTGAGCACAACAGCCTGGTTAGGGGCCAGTTGTGTACATCTGACCATGTTGTATTCTGTTCAGATATGAACTACTTAAACCAGGCTTGTCCAACATTGGTAGTGTATTCCACAACATAGGTGTACATTTGCAAACACTAGCGATGTGCCCTAGTCCATGTCTAATGCTAGTTGGAGAGTGTGTTTGTCCTTCAACACACATTGTAAGTGGAGTTTGCCATGACATGTGTCATGGTTAGTATACTGTGCCTCTGTCTACCTGTGACATGACAGTGATACCCAGGATAAAGCTACCATCTCCCATCCACTCATCAAGATTCCTATTGAGGAAGATTGATAAGTGACTCTATGGGTAGCCTGTACTGGGAGTTCACTCATGGGTGGGAGTGGCTTCTGTGTTATGGATCATGCAGTACAGCTTGTCCTATGTAAGTCAGTGCTGGGGTTCAGGTCTCTCATGTGCATAGCTCACTGCCATTCAGATTGTACAAGGTGCAGCATGTTTACTGATACCAGCAACACAGGCAACACATGGCATCTGTGCAAGCTCTTTGATACTCCTGGTGAGGTACTGTTGGGGACTTTACGGTTGATGGAGGTGTCTGCTGAGGTACATCCCACAGGGGCTATTGTAGTCAATTGTACTGCTGATGAAGGATGACTGCAGAGCCACGATGACCTCCCCTTATCTAGATCTGACAACCTTAATGATTAGGTGGGTATATGGTATGTTTCTGTAAACACTACAACACATGTTTGTCCAATGCAGGATATCTATCACCTTGTGTCCCCAGGTCTCTCATTACATGTTAACTACATAATGGGTTAACACCTATGTGGTAATTGGTGGGCACTTACTGTATATCCACGGGGGTTGACTATACACTTTTCTGCAATTAGCTTGCTGACATGGCTATGGCACCAGTTGTCTGTTTCTATGTGGCCCTTTTGTGGGATGCTTGTGTCAGCTGGTGGATCATATGTGGTGAGCAGTTTGTAGTCCTATGCAAACATGTTCAGACACAGTCCTTCCATGTTTGCCTGTACTTATGGGACATATATACCAGACGAGGGAGATCCCAGGACCAAGCCTTGTGGGATGCCAGTTATATCTGGTTTGTAGTCTGACATGGCTGCAGCATGTCTGACCATGTCTGTTCTGTCCTTGGTCTGGTTTGCCACCCCTCTACTGACATAGGGGTTTATATTTAAGCTGGTGAGCTTATCTATAATGAACATGTAGGGTATTGTATAGAAGCCTTTGCAAGGTCCAGCTACATTGTGTGGACCACATTGCCCTCATCAATGACCTTAATGACTGTTTCAATTGAGTCAAACATGTTTAGGGGCAGGATCTGCACTTAAGAAAGCCACACTGGGTAGGGTCTGGTGTCAGTAGGTCCCCAATATCTTTATGTCTGTGGTACATGCTGATCCTTTCCATAGCTGTGCAGACCGAGCTTCTCAGGATTCTGGGGTAGTAGTTTTCAGTATCCATTCAGGCAACACCTTTGTTGAGAAGGACCACTGTTGTTGTACACTGCTCTTTGGGTACATATTCTGTGGTAAGGCTGACATTGAGTAGTAGTGTGATTTGGCATTCCATTCATCTTGGAGTCCATGTTGCACTAAGCCCAGGACACCATCTCATACCATTGCTGTTGTGTGTTTTGCTTTGTAGATGCTGGCTGTTACCTCAGCATCTGCAATGTCAGGGGGCCAGCAGTCTGCTGGGATAGATATTCTGCATTCTGGGGGTTGCACTGCACCTGTAAGGATGTAAGTTGGCAATATGTGTGTGTGTTTGTGATATTTGTGTGATTCAGAGCATATCTGTGAATTCCCAACATGGTTCCTACCATCAGTTGTGAAAGCCTTGGGATTATCCTTAGTGTCCTGTACAATTTGTATCTTCATAGGTTCATAGGTTCATACTAGGCTATCCACCCTAGGGCATTTGTTAGCCTAGCCAGAGTGTGTGTGGCTTTTGCCACCCCTTGCTATGTGAATATTATGGCCATTTATGATTTGCTTTGCTGTGCCTCTGTCTGGACATGACACAGTGAAGACCCCAGTGTAACTCTACAATCATCCATCCACTTGGCAAGATTCCTGTTGAAGAGTGTCAGTGAGGGGCTCTGCCTAACATGGAGTGGGATTCTGGTCCAGGGTGTGGGGAGCCTCTGGATTATGTATCTGTCCCACCAGCACATCCTATTTCATTATTTGTTGAGGTTGACATCTCTCACTCTCACAGCTCCGATGGCTTTGAGTTTTCTGGGGTGGAGCATGTCCATTACTCCTGTGTTGGGCATGGCCTTCTACAACAGGCATGCAATGCCTCTGTGTAGGCAGTATGTTATTGCATTCAGCTGGGGTGTCTACAGCCAGGCAGCATATGACATATATTTGAGACCCTTTATCCTCTTGGTGAGGTACCTTTGAGGTCTTTCTAACTGCTGTCAGGTAAGGTACATCCCATATGAGGCATTGTACTAGATTATGGGTGTGATAAGAATACTGTATAGGGGCACAATGACCTCTGTTGACGTAGATATGAATCCTTTCCTGATACGGTGTCAAATGTAGACAGTCGTCCTAGCCACATTGGCAATGTGGGTGTCACATAACAGGTTACTGTCCACTTGTGTCCCTAGGTCCCTGGTTACTCCTTCCATACATAATGGTTTACCACCTATGTGGTAATTTGTGGTACCTTGTTTGGTATTTGGTGGGACATTCATACTGTCCAGTGTCTTCAGGACGGCTGGGTGGGGTTCCTGTGTGTGAGAGTGTGGACTGTAGCATGCTACAGACTGTACAGAGGTCTTGCCTACAGTTAGTTGCACATGGGTGGACTCCAATGCCTTGTGCATTGTCAGTTACCTGGACATATGGGTGTATGTGCTGAATATGGATACTCACCCTCCTTTTATGTTTTGTTCCAGGTTTTGGGGCCATGACACATGATATGTGGTATAACCTGGTAGTGCTGGTGTGCTGTCAGGAGGCTTGCAGCAGGTTTCTGTCACTGCACAGACATTGATGTTTTCCATACTGGGGATGGCCTTGGAAGCATGCATATTGGGGTTTACACATCTGGCATTGGTCAGCATTACCCTTATGTTTCTTTCCACTTATGTTTTCTAGGGTGGTGGGTCAGTCTTTTCAGTCTTGCCTACAAAAGGCTCTATGGAGGTGGCAAAGGCCTTATCCAATATCCAGACGCCCAGGGGTAACAGGTGCAAGCCATCCCAAGAACAGCTGCGTGGCTTGTCAAGCATGACATCCCAAGCAGACAGACATTGGATCCCCTTGGAATGACACCAGTAAGTGTGCCACTTGCTATGACTGATCATTCCGTGTCTGTACTGTGGCATTATTCTTGGTAAGGGTAGGATGCTGCAAACAGTGAGTGTCATACCGGCCTGGACTACATAATCAGAGAGCTCATCTATGTCTCTTTTCATGTAGTCTAGGGAGGTACATCTCAGGTCATTCACACCAGCATGGACTATGACTGCATCATATTTCTACTTGCTTTGGAGTGACCTGCATACTTCTGTTATGTGGCGTATTGTGGCAGCCTACAGGCAGCTTACTGTACCCTTTCCCTTGTTCAGTCTGGTGTGCGGCACAGCAGTGTGTCTGACTATGGAATCACCTATTACAACTGTATCAGGCATGTTGTTTCTCCTTCTGGCCTGTGACTGTTTGGCACACCAGCTTTGTGTACTATGTGTTGCATGTGCTATGTTTGGAGGTTGTTTGATTGGGTGTCTGCTTTAGAGGCCTCTGTTGGTGTGCTGTGTTTGTAATTTGTGCCTCCGGGAATGTTTTTCTGTGTTTATGTGTTTGGTTTGCAGTTGTGATAGGTCTATGTGAGACTGTGTTTGTGGTGTGTGTGGTTACCTTCTCCTCCTGACTAGTTTTGGGAGTACTGAGTTGAGGGAGCTCAGCCTCCAGTTTGGATAGATGGTTGCATCTCTCACATATATTTGTATTTCTTGGGTGGAGTTGGGGGTTGTCTGTGTACTTGGGGCAGGTGTAACATTGCCTCAGGATTCACAGATTCAACTTGTTGTGACTGGCCTTAGTGGATTGTATGTGTGGACAGATTTTATTGCCATACTACTGATCAGTGATTACTTCATTGTTTATGTTTGCTCTATCATGTAGTAGCTTCCTCATTCTCTTGCATGGTTTGGTTATGGCTGGTGTCCACCATGCCAGATGCCTGCGTGTATGGCATTGTGTCTTGTTTTAATTTAGGATTGCATAATCCAAGCATTCCTGGCAGTGTTCATGGAATGGCTGTATTACAGGTTCTGAGGTGTGGCCCATATTTTGCACCTGCACAGGACCTTTAATGGATTCCACATCAGTTTGGAGGAGTGCAAATATTGCTTTACACATGTTTTCCACTGTGGTTTTCTGGCCAGGGACTGTGGTCAGGATTTGTATATCCAGTGTGATTACTCTATGGTCTGGTTTTACCAGTGAGCAATACACTTCTCATCTTGCCATCCAGTACCCATGTTGCTGATTATCACATCCAGTATGCTTACCCCTCTTGTGGGAGTGGTACATTGTTCCTGGGCCTTTTGGTTTATGGATTCTATGAACTTTTGTCCTACACTGTTGGAGCTAGTATAATGCTCCCAGTCTATGTCTGGGTATTTTCAGTCACCCAGTATAATGTGGTTTGGAGGACTTGATATATTCATGTATTCCAGCATAGGCCAGGTGCAGTTCCTGGTGTTGGAACAGTAGTCTGTAGCAGGCTATAAACTGGGGGGCAGTTTTAGCCACTGTTACTTGACCATGGCTAGTCCATGCTGCTTTTTGTTGTGGTACCAACATGGGGTGTGGTTATCCTTGACAATTCTTGCTAGTCACCCTCCTTTTGTAGCTTGTTCCATGTTTTGAGGCTGTACAGCACAGTATGAGGTGTAACCTGGTAGTGTTAGGGTGCTGTTGTGAGCCTTGGCTCAGTTTTCTGTTACAGCACAGATATCAACATTCTCCATACTGGGTGAGTTTAGACTGCATGCATCTTGCTGTTTCGACTTATCCCTTATCTTATTCTTATCCCTTCTGATACCTATGGAGATAGGTTTGTGTTTTGAGCCTTACCTATTCAGGGCACACTGTGGGTAACAACAGCCTTTGCCAGTATCCATATGGCCTGCACTGATAGGTGCACGCCAGTCCTAGCAGGTGGAGCATCATGTCATGCTCAGCATGTCATCCCAGACTGGCAAACATTGGATCCCCTTTGACTAACTGCGATACTTCAGTCAATTATTGCACTTGATCATCTCATTGTCATATTGTGGCATGATGCTTGCTGAGGGTAGGATGTTAGTCAGGGTCCTCAGGTGTGCATATAGTACATGGTGTTACATTACTTAACACATAGCATTCATGCCTCTGGTGGTGCTGCAGGGCTGCCTCTGTCGGATGCACATATTACACTTCCCTGTACATGTTTGTGAGCAGGTCATGTCATTGTAGGCATCCATGTTATTATTTGAGTGAGTCAGAGGGGGTGTCATTCCCAGGGTTCCAACTGAGCCAGTGTATGTGCTATGCGTTGCCTCTTTGCCAAGGCCAGGGCATACTGGGCACGCCTCCTTCTGCCTACTGGGGCAGGCTCAGGTTGTTCCTCCTCCGAGTCATGCTCTGCCTGTGATGGCCTTGGCAATGGTGGGGGGCTGTTTGGCCCAGCCCTATCCTGGTCCTGCTGCAGCTGTTTTCGCAAGATCATATTATGTAGCATAGCACATACCATGACAATTTGGGTACATGTAGTTGGTGTGTACTGCAAGGCTCCACCAGATGTGTCCAGACACCGGAACCGTGACTTGAGCAGCCCAAACACATGCTCTATTACATTACGTGTTTGTGCGTGTGCCTCATTATGGCGTTCCTGTTCAGGTATGTGTGCATTTCTGATGGATGTCATCAGCCACGGCTCCAGTGCATAACCTGCATCCCCCACTAGGTGTCCATGCGGGATGTCCCCATTGGCAAATGTCTGGTACAGCTGCGTCAAATGCCAGATGTGGGAATCATGGTAGCTCCCAGGACAGCCAGCACACACATTCATTATTATGCCCTGGGCATCACACATGACCTGGCAGTTGATGGAGGGGAAACCCTTGCCGTTGATGTATGCCCTACCCTGCTCACCGGCTGGTGCTTTGATGCGTATGTGCGTGCAGTCTATTGCACCCACTACCTCAGGGTATTCCACTATTTGCTGGAAGAGACGTATATTGCTGGCCAATACCTCACAGGCATTGGGGA
The DNA here is from genome assembly GCF_019279795.1 of Protopterus annectens. Taxonomy (NCBI): domain Eukaryota; kingdom Metazoa; phylum Chordata; order Ceratodontiformes; family Protopteridae; genus Protopterus; species Protopterus annectens. The sequence goes on from NC_056748.1 coordinate 501,663,563, forward strand.
AATATACATGATCATCGACATGTGCTGACATGGCATCCAGGAACTGGTGCAGTACCCTGGAGGCTGATGCCTGTGATATCCCCATCATATCACCAGTTGGTCTCTGGAAGGTACCTGTTGCTAGTATTCTTAGGCCAACATATACCTTGGTTTCCACTGGGATGGGTTCCACTCTGTTGGTTCTGTGTGTGAGGTGTGGCCTGCACAGCTCCACTATTTGCTGTAGGAGGTCTCTGTCCACTCTATACCGCTCTACTGTCTCCAGCTCATGTAACCTGTGGTAGGTGACCCTGGGCCTGTACACTCTTCTCCATCTCCTCACTGTGGGTTGTCTGGCACCATCTGCATTGTCACCACCCTCAGCAAGTCGCCTATGTCTCATTATGACAGCTATGACAGCCCCTAACATTTCTGCTCTGAGTTCAGCTTTTTCAGTTTTCACTTCTAATAACTTAACTCCTGTCTTGCAGTGTCTCTTGAGAGAAAAATCCTGCACTGCTGTTTGCAGGGTTTTAAGTGCTGGGCTGGGCTACTATTCTGCCTGTGAAATTGCCTGTTTCTAATTGTTTTCACCTGCTAGCTCCAGCAGTATTCCCTGCTAGCTTCCTACTAAATCTGTTGCTTCCTTTTTCCTTTCTGTTTCCTCAGGGAGGAGCCATGTGCAGACCAGCAGAAACACGCTCACAGTGGCTTACACGTGCGCACACATGCTTACATGGTTCAGAATCTTCTTATTCGGGTTAAAACGCGTGCATGCCCGTGCAAACAGTGTTAAACATCTCCCAACATGCTCCCACATGCTCAGTCTGCCTTACATGCGTGCACACTGCCTTATTCGCGCTTCATGCTGCGCACACGTGCGCATGCACGCCCAGCAAGAAACTTTGGTGTAGGCAACAGTGTACACCTTCCATTTCTTGACTTTCTCATGCTTATTTAGTGGCACACCTCTTTCCATGATATCTGTCTGACATCTGTCATGTAACTCTGACCTCCAATGAACTGCATTTCTTTCTACCATTCCCCCTGTGATGTCACCTATCTCCTACTCTGTTCCTCCCCCTTCTGTAACTCTTACACTACTCAGACTGTGCTCATTTGCTATGTGACAGTGGAATTCAGTATCCTAACACTCATTTGCATCAGATTGCCCACTAATGCTTAGTTATATCTCTTAGACTCAGCTTCCCCCCTTAGCAACCACTACACGGTGACCATGTTGGTTTTGGTCTGCTGGTCCCTGCATTGACATTTCATGTATTGCATAAAACCCACATTTGTGGGTTTAAAACCTTCATTTTTATGTTTTATACAGCGCAGCCCGTTTGCGCAGGGCTGCGCTGGGTTTAAACATCGCCGAAAAAAAATTTATATTTTTAAGATATTTGCATCAGGTTACCTTGCCAATGGCCACATATTTGGCCATTGGCATGCTGCCTGACACATATGCACCCTTTATTTGGAGCTGACATGGCTCCATTGCGTTTTTTTGCAGAAACGTACTCAGTTGTCAACTGAGTACATTTCTGCAGCTAAAACGGCTCTTACACGGGCTGTTCTGGGCTTCCTGGATCGCTAATCATCCTCATTTGCATGCTATTCGGCTGCAAGTGAGGTGATAAGCTTATCCACGCCCACTCCGTGTAAGAGCCATTTTAACTTGTCTCTTACATGGACTTTGGGCTGTTCCTGGATCGCGAAGGCTGCATGGAGTCTTACACTACTGTTAGACTCCGTGCAAGCCTTCGTGAATCCGGCCCTCAGTGTTTATATTAATATATAAGTTGCAGGTTTCTATATGAAATGGCATGCTTAGAAGTTACTGCATATTTTATTTATGAAATAGAAAATACTGCAAAATAACACATAGTTGAACTCAAATTTGTTTATCTTATATAGTTGCTATTACAGGCTTGAACACAGCATATATATTTAGTAGTATTTTGTTTTTCTTCATGCTTTTGGGAAAAGTAACAACAATGTTAATTTTTTTCTGTTACTTAAATAGTATATTATGCAAAATACCATCAACATCACTTTAATATAAAATAAACAGAAATTATCCAAAGTAAACACTTGCCAGAGTAATATTTAAAAAGAAGCTTTGCTAAACTAGGAATTGTATTCTAAGGCTTCATGGAAAGCCAATATACAGTCTTAGATAATAAGCTATTGTTTTTGCCAATCACAATAAAATGTGAGGTGGGGTGGGGGTGAATATAGTTGTTAAAGAAGTAACTGTTATGGTTGTTTAGTTAAAAAGAGGTTTTAGTATATTAAACAACCTTAAAATTTTCTACATGAGTGAAAGATCAAGCTTGGTGTTGTTTGTAATAAAAATTATTGTTACTTGAGGGCTGTACAAAGTGAAGAGGTTCAGTATGGTTTAGAAATTAAGCTCCTTTCTCTCAGATTCAAGCTTTCTTCATTCACTAGATTATGTGAAGCTTTTGAGGTAAAAGGCCTGAGAGAATTTGAAATTCCCAGCCAAACTGACAGAATAGAACTGTTCCAGCTTGCAGATCTGGTTTGACAGGCAGCTTTGGAAAGGTAATTTAAATAAAAGGCAGGACCTTCTAATTATGCATTAGATCAAAATTTACTGTAACAATACGTATCTATACAAGCTAGCATAACAGAAGAAAAGTTAATATCATGGTACATGAAGCATGAAAGCTTATAATTGAAACAGAAAAAAAGTGTATATTGTTTAAAGTTATTATTCAATGCAAATTAATACAAATATAATATTTAAAGTTTTATTTTTATGGCAAATATATAAGTATAGATCATATTGATAAAACACACAAAGGTTCCAAAGAAGTAAACATGCTGGAGATTTATTTTGTAATAGTAAATCATAGTCTGTGTTGTTCTTTAATAATTTATTTTATATATACAGTTAGGAAATGCTTTTTTCTCAATAAATATGTCTAAAAATGAAACAACTGTTTTACTTATTTATATTAATAAAGACTTATAGGATGCAGCTATACTTTTAGCTAATTGTTATTAGAGTTATACATATAATTGTGGTAGAGTGATTTGGGGGTATCTTTCTTCTCACTCTTTTTTAGAATATTGGATGAGTTGGTTTGCTTGGATGGTTAGACTATTCAAGCAAGGAGTGTTAGACTCCATGAGGGGTAGGAGGGATTTTAGAAGTAATTGTTTTATGACAAACTTACTTATTGCCTTTTTATGAGAGTCCACAAATGTAATGATTTTATTCTTAGATATACATTCAGAATTGACTATTTCTAGTGATTAATAAGCAGTTCTTTATAAATAGAGTGTCATTATCTATGAAGAATAAGTATATGTTTCTGATCAAAAGGACCAATGACATTTATTAATTGTATTTCTATAAATGTTAATGGATTAAACAATAGATGCAAGAGAGGTAACTTAAACAGATATCTGAAGCTGTTTAATTCTCAGGTTATCATTCTACAGGAAACACACTTATTAGCAGAAGATATAAACAGACTTAATACTAAGAGTTACATTATAATATCTAGTTCACAACATAATCAGAAAAAAGGGGAGTAGATATTTTATGGAAGAATTCTTTGCCTATGCTTGAAGTTATTAGAGCATATCAAGGTGATAAAGGTATGTTTTGTATTGCTACTATAAAATACAATAAGAAGATATTAACTCGTGTTAATGTGTACTGGATTCTAGGAATAGAAGTCAAGACAGTTGATCAACATTTAGAGCAAGTAATTCAATATGCAAAAGATAGTATCATTTTGGCAAGAGGCTTTAACTGTATATTATCACCAAGTGATACTAATACAAATAGTAAAAGGAAAATTCAGCTGTCTGTAAAAACGTTAATGAAATTTACTGAATTATTTCATCTTAGAGACATAAAAGGATTTTCAAAGCCAAATTCATTAATCTTTGCACATTATTCTCACAGGCATGGAACACAGTCCAGAATAGACAGAGTTTATATCTCTAATGATCTAGTAGACAAGCTGAGTAAAGTTAAGACTGTAACTTGCCCATATTCAGATCGTAATGCAATCACTTTTGAATTGTCTTTGAATTCTAATAATAATGTTAAAATACGAATACCAGCATATATAACAGGTTTTCAAGAATTTAAAGACTATTTTCTTAAAGAAATTTCCTCCTTTATAGAAATTAACAATAAAGTGGATACTTCAGAAATCTATATATGAGATACTCTAAAAGCATATCAGTTTGGTAGAATCAATAATTGGCTATCAAATAATAAAAAAACAATGGGACAAAGAATTACATGAAACACATAGAAAATTTGATAAGTTGAAGTTAGAAAAACAGAAGAATAAAAATAATAACATAGAAGAGCTCAATAAGCTAAATGACAAATACTTGGATATTTTAAATCATAAAACCAAAATCAAGCTTGAGAGGTTTAAGATAATTAACTTTTCTATCAATCCAAAGTCTATGTGCAATCTAGACACCAAAACAAAATTAGTCAGTAAATCTGGTCACATAAAAGGAATCTATTCACATAGAAAGAAAAGTGACAAAAATAGAAAATATTCTAAAGGAATTCAGAGATTATTACAATCAAATTAATCAAAATAATATTCTAATAAATCCAGAGGAAACAATCAAAACATTTATTATAAAAAATATAAAAAATAGACTATCAAATGACCAAATGAAATCAATTGACAGACCAATTTCTATGTCTGAACTTCAAACCCAAATTTCTAAATTGAAGTCTAATAAAGCACCAGGTAATGATGGTATTATATCTGAACTTTACATGCTGTTACCTAAAGGAGCCCTACAAGTATTACATACTTTTTTATAGTTAAGAACTTAACTAAAGTTCCTCCTTCTTGGAAATATAGCATTATCTCTCCAATTTTAAAAAACTGACAAGGATCCTAATCAGTGCTCTTCATACAGACTCGTTTCACTTCTAAATATTATAATGTATTCATGGCAATTCATGCTAACAGACTAAAACACAATATGCCTTCTATGAGTGATGAAGATCAAACTGGGTTTATTTTAAATCTAAACACCTATGATACTATTAAAAGAATAATTGCAATAATCGACTATGCAAATAACACAAATGAGAACTTAACATTAATGAGTCTTGATATAAATAATGCTTTTGACTCGGTCATCTGGAAATATCTTTTACTAGTTCTAGAAGAATACAAGTTTTTTTTTAACTTTGTACATCTTATTAATCTTCTCTATACAGGTTGCTTTGCATATGTAAAAATAGGTACTTTCACATCTGATTTTATACAAGTTTTAAAAGGAACAAAACAAGGATGTCCTCTTCACCTCTGTTTTTATACCCTAGTTATGGAACCTTTTGCTAATTTTATTAGGTTAAATACAGATATAAAAGGTATTAAAATAACTAATAATTCAAGTTCTAAAATTCAGTTGTTTGCAGAGGACATCTTATTGACATTGAGTGATAATAATAAATCTATATCTGTAACCTTTTTAGCAATGGATCTGTTTCAAAGAAAATCTGGTTTAACATTAATGATAACAAAACAAAAGTTTTACCAATAAACATATATAAGAATAAAATCCCAAATAAGTTCCTTAAATGTATTGTTAAAGAAAAGAAAATGAATTACTTGGGAATAACCATTATGGATAATATTAAAGATATAGTAAATCATAATGATACTAATTGTATAAATAAGAATCTAATGGACAAATGGAGTAAAATTGTCTTTACAGTGGAAGAAAGTCTCTTTATCATCGAAATGGTTATCTTGCCAAAAATCCTATATATTATTCAATCATTAAAATTACCTCCTATGAAAACCTGTATTAAAGAATTTAGCACTTTAATTTTGAAATTTCTTTGGTTCCCTGACAAACCAAGAATTACGTTAAATCATCTTATAAGACACTGGGAATTAGGGGGAATAAGACTAGCAGACATAGAATTATATTCATTATCATCAGTTTTGAAAACCATATGCCTTTGGATCAACAAAACTTACATAGCTAGATGGAAAAAATTTTTAGGAAACCTTTTTATGCATTCTAACTGTAATAGATATAATAATAATTATCTTATATTAAATAACAGTTTATTTTGGTTATTAAAGCCTTATATTATAGGGAAAAGTCACCAAACAAGCACTTCTTACTTCATTTTGACTATATTAAAAACTTTTAGAAATTTCATATATATAGAAATCTGGCTTATAAAGCATGGGTTTTCCTTATGTTTCCTATAGCATATACTCAAAGCAATATCCCTACTTCAAATTTTGAAACAATGGTTTCCTTTAAAGAGAAGAATCTGTTGTACTGGTTTCAGTTAATGAAAAATGAAAAGCTGCACTCAGTAGATTACATTAGGAATAAATATGATTTGGATAAAGATATGTGGTTAGATATACAATCTTGTAGACTATATATAGAAGGGGAAATTAAGTCAGTGCAATCAATGTTAAGGGATTATGTCCCAAATTGATTGAATGGATCATATTTTTATTGCAATAAAATTCCTTGGGACATGGTCTCTTGTCCAAATTGTATAAAGTGGTAAAGAGGGAAACTAAAGCCTGTAATGATACATATTGGAACCATTTTACCCAAATTAATAATAGACCACTAAGTGAAGAAGACAAAATATTATTTCTGTTATCATCTAAACATGCTACTCCATCTCCTAGATGGGATTTGTTATCATGGAAGTTTTTACATAGGTCCTTCTTCACCCTTCATAAAATTGAATTGATGTACACGTAAAAGCAACTTTGTTGGAAGAAAGAACTTTGTTGCAAGAAATAACTTAAAGCAGATTGGCAACACATGTTCTTGGATTGTACTGTCTTGATTCCTTTTTGGAATAATATTAATTATTTTTATAGGTATTTTTGTAGATACATTTATTGTTTCTGCATTTTAAAGCTTGTTTCTGTACCACATCTGTACCACATAAGAGGAAGTAGCTCCCCCTTTAGACAGTACCAGGAAGTCGCTACTGAAGCAGTGAGGGCAAACACAGCCACAAGGAAAAGAAACTGTTCACTGCAGATGTGTAGAATAGTGAGTGTGCTCATTTCATTAAAAGATAAACACATAAATATAGAGTCATTGGTTAAGATAAATCTTAACGACACATTAATCTTTTAATAAGATTAAATGTGTAATCAGGTATAGCAAAGTTGTTTCACATGTTTACTGTCAGCCCAGCTATGGAAAAAATTATATTTTTAGGAACATTATAATTTTATTTCCATAGCTGGGCTGACAGTAAACATGTGAAAGAAACTTTGCTATACCTGATTACACATTTAATCTTTTAATAAGATTAAATGTGTAATCAGATATAGCAAGGTTTGTTTCACATGTTTACTGTCAGCCCAGCTATGGAAAAAAAATATATTTTTAGGAACATTATAATCACTCAACTAATTTTCAGTAAATGTTTCAAGGTATAGAAAACGTAGCTACAATCCCAGTGTCAGAAATAAAAGTGCTCACATACATATATAGCATAGTTTCCCATCTCAAAACATGAATTCAAAAATTAGTGGACCATAACCTTTTAAGTATTGTTACCCAATAAATATCATTGACTTCTGCGGTGGTGCAACGGTAGCATTGTTGCCTCACAGCAAGAGGTTCTCCCATTCGATTCTCAGCTGGAGTGCGGGGAGTGCCTTCAGTGTGGAGTCTGCATGTCCTCCCTGCGGTTGGGTGGGCATTCGGAAGACATGCGTAAATGGGCATGCCATTGTTGAAGGTTGAACGTTGGTGTTCGTGAAAATCTACTGCCAATCATTAGCGGACCGGAGTTCTGCTGTGGCGACCCCTAACCAGGAATAGCCGAAAGACAACAACAGCCCAATAAGCATCATCATCACAGCATCAAATACATCCTGTTATCAAATATAAATTAAAAGAGAAAAAGTGAAAAAAATTTAATTACTTTTAACAACAGATCAAGAACACAGTCCGCAGTGCCAAATTAACTCTTTCTGTTTTTACTCAGTCTTTACAAGCCAGGTAGCATGGTATGTAAACCATACATGAGCAGAGATCCTGAGTTTGTGTAAGTGTATGCATGGGTCTGTGTGTGAAAAATTGTACAAAATGCAGACACTTAGATACATAAAAGTTTCTGCAAGATAAGCAAAAATGTATTTACCTGCTATATAATGTTTTACATTATAATTTAGTTAGTTAATAAATAACTGTGGTAATTTAATGTGTTTACCACATTTACAGTGTTCTGCATTTTATTACATATCGCACCATAACCACAGACAAAACACATGCAGGAGAGTTAGAAGTTTTTGATTTGTAACACTAAATTCTTATATTGCTCTCTCTGTCCAACATTTCTTAAGGTACAAACACACACACACACACACACACACACACACACACACACACACACACACACACACACACACACACACACACACACACACGCACACACACATATATGTATATAAAATAATATACAGGCTTATGATCAGCTCTCCCACAGAAAGTTGCTACAATAACATGCTTTCCAGTTAGCATGCATTTTCTGAAGGATATGAAGACTGCACTGTTTGTCATACTTTAGTGACTTTAATCCTCAATGATTGGGTAGAAAGCCACAAATTTTATGAGGCACAAATTGAAAGTATGAAGGAAAACAAGTGAACATTCTGCTAAACTCTGGAGAGTTGAGAGGTATGGATTTGAGACAAACTGAGGGGCAGTTGAGTGGCATGTACAGCAGGCAGAAGTGATGCTGTTTTACTTCTGCTGCTGTTCTTTGCAATCCGGCACTGTCCTCTGTTAGTCTCAAGGATGAGACCTAATCATACGACCACAAAAGAAGTACATATATCAGTATTTTTTCCTTAAGAATATCTGTACTCGGGGGTGAAAGGAAACTTGAAAAACAAAACAAGAAACAACTTTTTTTTCTCTTTTAGACTTTACAGCATCGCTGTCATTTTTCAGATTGTAGGCTGCAGTGCATTGTTTCAATGTAAGATTCTACTCTACAGACACTAACTGCATGACAAAGTTGGATAAAGCCCTGACAGCCATGCCAGTAACCAAGGTTCAACAAGTGAAATGACAATTGAAGAACTGACTGTGGGAACTGACACATCTGTGGAATTTGATACCAGAAAGATTATCCAATACTTTCTATAGCCATAATATAATGCTTTACTTGTACTCTGTTTGCAAGTATACCAAAGCTGCCAATTCTTCTCAATTATAAATAATATAGTCCTACCATTAATATTCCATATATTGTACTAGTTACATATTATTTCAAAATCCATCACTTTTCGCACACTCAATATCCACATAATGCCACTGTCCGCATAACCTCAAAAATAGAAAGGCACACACAGCTCTTTATTACAATCAAGTGAAGAAGCCAAACACCACTAGTTTGGTTACATTTTTATGTTATTTTGCTTAATTAGTCATGAGTTATTACATTACAAGATATTCTTTCATTACATGTAAAATGTATGTATGAAGTAAAATGAAATTAGTAAAATCAAATATTAATTTCTACTGTCCAAAAGCCATCACATTCCCTTAATATTCAAATAAAGCAATGTAAATGAAAATTGAGGCCCTTCTTGTCAACTTTATAAAACTAATGAATGGTTGCTAATTAATAATGCAGAGGTGTGTATATCATCACATGCAAATATTATCATGAGAACAAAACAGAAAATCAGTATCCATAACTGAATTTCATCCCCAAAACAGGCTCATTGGAAAACATACCACAAAAACTGTACACAATTAAGAGCATATCTTACCCGATGCTACATTTTCCATTAAACTCATAGAAGCCTTGTCTTTAGAGAAGTTTTAAAAATATAGCTTCAGTAAGCTGAAAGGAAAATGTACAGCCAAACAAGGTATACTCTAAAATGTGTACCGCTTTGGTGATACACTTTCCAATAGGCAGAGTACTGCTACAAGGCCCGTTTTTGACAAGCAGTGAATTAGGAGAAGAAAAATTTACCTTACTTTTAACACATTGGCTAGGACTGAAGAGTAGCTGGACTGCCAGGCTGGAGCTACTTCAGATAGTACAGGATATATAATATTTGTACACCACACTACGAAATGCTGTTAATTTAAAAATTTTTTCCCTGTTTTCTCTCATTCGTGTAACAACGCACTCGTTACATTCTTCTCGAGTCTTCTCAAACACAATGTCATATGCAGTTAGAGGAGCTATTCAATATCTTAGGATAAGGTCGCATGCTGACTTCTCCAATTGCAGTTATGACTATGAGAGCTTGAAATGACTGGAAAGGGAGAAAATGCAGACTAAAAAAGATTTTTTTCTTCTTCTGTTCCTTATACTTTATCACGAGTTTAGAATGGGGTGGTGGACACCCCTGTTCCATGGCCTAAATCTACCAATGGAATGTGCATGTGTGTAGGAGATGCCCACATGTGTGTGCATGTGTGCTTGCATGCATGTGTGTGTGCATATGTTTGGAGTTGGGAATGGATAGTGGATGTGTATGAAAGCAGCCAATTAGTGATCTGACTTGTCAGAGATAGTCCGTGGTTTTTAGTATGAAACAAGCTGAAATAGCAAACTGTCAGCATTATTTTTTCTGCATGAGTGCACCTGTGTGTGTATGTGTGTGTGTGTGTGTGTGTGTGTGTGTGTGTGTGTGTGTGTGTGTGCGTGCGTGTGTGCATGTGTGTGTGTGTGTGTGTGTGTGTGCTTGCATTTACACACATATGTGTGAGTGTGTGCATATATGCTTGGGGGATGGGGATGGATACTGGATGTGCATGAAAGCAGCCAATTAGTGATCTGACTTGTCAGAGATAGTTTGTGTTTTTTAGTGTGAAACAAGCTGAAATAGTGAACTATGAACATTATTTTTTCTTGACTACAATCAAACACCTGTGGTTTGCACTCTAAAAAAGGTAAACATGATGGATATTGAAGCTGTCTATTGATGAAAGCGACTGACTCTTTTGGCTGTTTAACCACAATTAACCAGTATTAATCTGGCTTAGCAGGAACAACATGTCTGTATGGTTATGTTTGTGTTTGTGTGTTGGCAGAAACAATGCGTGTGTGTGTGTGTGTGTGTGTGTGTGTGTGTGTGTGTGTGTGTGTGTGTGTGTGTGTGTGTGTGTGTGTGTGTGTGTGTGTGTGTGTGTGTGTGTGTGCGTGTGTGTGTGTGCTTGTGTTTGTGCATGGGTGCATGCATGCATAGAGCAGTTGGGATGGGGACTGAATGTATGTGAATAAATTATCATTGCAGCTTTGTGTGGACATTTTACATGATCAACTCAGTATGTATCTTAACATAAGAGGTATATTTGAGTTCAACCAAAAGTCCATTCTGACACTATCTTCATTCATTAATTTATGTATATCTGTCTGTATCAATATATAATTTGTATATCTATCTAGCCATCTAGTGTGTGTGTGTGTGTGTGTGTGTGTGTGTGTGTGTGTGTGTGTGTGTGTGCTTGTCTGTGTGAATGGTTGCAGTTCACCTTATAGAATGCCGAGTTTGTTGTCAGAGTGTACATCTGTCTTTTTCATGGGAATTATTATTTGTAGATTCCTTGGTTTATCAAACAAGAATGTTGATTGTTCCATTTTTGCAGAGGATTTGGTTTGGGTTAAGCAAATGGCTGTGTATGTTTATGCAGAAACTTTGGGATGCACTGAAAGTTTTGACACTAGGGGTGGGAGTGTGTGCAGGCATTTGAAGGTTGGAGAGAAGGGGGGTAGAAAGCCTACTGAATGTAATTGAAAGACAAAACATTGACATTTAAAACTTCCACCACAAAACATCGATGATGCAAAATATCAACATGCTTTTATGAACAGACTGTGCCACAATTTTGACACATTCAGAATTAAAACTAAAAAAAAAGCAAAAAAAAATCATGATTTTTATTTTCAGGAGATCAACTCCCCCAACTTGATCCATGTAGAGGATTGCATCCCCCACACCTCCTGCTTAACATATATACTAACTTTGAGATTGCACAATATTGGGGATAGGGCATATTCCCCAATCCCAAAAATTGTGCAGTCTTGCATACGTGTCAACCATTTGCTTAGTTGCTCAAACTTTATCAACTAAACAGATGTCAACCAAACATAGCTTTGACAAAATTCCATGCCCCAGATATATATATACATATATATACATACATACATACATATACTTTCTTTGTGGAATGATTTGCTGTACTCTAAACGATCATTGGTTCTTGTAATAGATATGCATGAGTTACCTCTATAATAATAGGTTATTGCAACTGCTGATACATACGTTCTATTATGCAGTTTCACTGCATTTATTACTGTGACTATTCCATCTTTAAACTCATTTCAGGGACCTTCCAATTTGACATATCATGTCTAGGGCATAATCTAAATGAATAAACTTTATTTCATGATACTCAACACCATGTACTCCTTTTGTCTAAGACAGTTAATGCTGAAAAGTACACTTTCATTTAATATCTCTCTGCTGGATCACTAGCATTTATCTGAGTCAAAGGTACTACATTTTTCTCAATCATATTGTTTGGTAATAGTCTGCTAGAGGTTCTTGCATACTAGTAGCTCACAACACACCTGCTCACTGCCACTTGCTAGAAAAAGTAAGTGTTCAAACCCCCACTAGCCCAATCTCCTGCTTGTATGTAGTCCTCCTCACACCCAACTCTGTATAACTATACAGCCCTAACAAAACTTAAAATCTAACCCTAAAACTTCTACTCATTTCCCAACCCAAGTCATATCTCCGTTACTTTAAACCTACACTTACCACTAACCCTAATGTCTCAGATTGCTCCCTAACCCTAAAAGTCTACCCCCTAAATATAATCATTCACTAAGCCTAAAACTCCTCTCCCATTCCATAAAACTGAACCTGAACTCCTTCCTGCTCCCTAAATCTAAACCCCCAGTTCCTTCTTCATGAACCTAAAACTCCTTTCCCACTCCCAAACTCTAAAATTGTAATACTCACTTATCAATACCTAAGCCTAGAATCTGCCTCTCCCTCCCCACAGCTGCATGTCCGAACTCATATTCAAGTTTGGGCATAAGCAGCAGCCCATCCAAGCTAAAAGGCACTCAAGTCCTTGGGTATGAGACAGTGATTTTTGAGCACTTCCTTTCAGAAACATGTATCATACTATTGAGACAGTGATTTTTGAGCACTTCCTTACAGAAACGTATCATACTATTAAGACAGTGATTTTTTGAGCACTTCCTTACAGAAACATTATCATACTATTGAGACAGTGATTTTTTGAGCACTTCCTTACAAAAACATGCATCATACTACAGTGGAAGCCATAGGAATTTTGCATTTAAGACTTGTACTGTATTATTTTATATAGCCACTGTGGTGCAGCGGTAGCATTGTCGCCTCACAGCAAGAGGTTCTCCTGTTCGATTCTTGGCTGTAGCGCCTTCTGTGAGTCTGCATGTCCTCCCCGCGGTTGAGTGGCATTCAAAAGACATAAATAAGGCATGCTTCATTGAAGGTTGGGTGTCGAGCTGGCACCATAAAAATCTGCTGCCAATCATTAGCAGACCAGAATTCCGCTGTGGTGACCCCTAACCAGGAAAAGCCAAAAGAAGAGCAACTGTATTATTTTATATTACACATTTTATAGCTACTTCAGAAAACAGTAAAACAGGGATCATCGAAAGAATCTGTCCCCTGTCAAATGGTGGCTGTGTCTACATGTATATGAATATTTTTTATCATTTCATTAACATTAAGAAGGCTTGTTACTTAGATAATTGACTGTTTTTATCTATAAATCTCTGTGGTATTCATCTGCATCTGAACAGTTTGCTTCTTCTTCTCATCAAGCTAGTTTCCATTGCATGATTAGTTATCTATCAGAGTATTTCATTTATTATCAATTAGTCAGCATGGCTCAAAGTGCAGTTTCATAAAGGAGTCCCAGACACAATATGAAATAGGATTAGTCATGGAAATGACTGCAGGTATTATTATATTTTTCCTTAACAAATAGATTGTAATGTTACAAATATCTGTTTTACATGAATGCAGGCTTTCAGATGCTTTCCATATAGACAGTTTACACAAGTTTATTAGTTTTACTGTCAGCTTTCATTCAACAGAGCTTTACCAGGAAACCCAAGCTGGACAACTGGACATGAGCCAGCAGATAACTGACCCAGGGCTGCTAGGTTTTATGCTGGATATACACTGACCAATAGGGCCATATACACCCCCTCCCACCATTAGCATGGATTCATTTCATAGGCCTGATCCTCTGCTCACATATCACCGGCAAATACTCATACCTATTTGATGACATTAGTCAACATGACTGAATCACCTAGAGACATATTTTACACTGCCAAGTGGTGAGGCCTGACATGGCTGTCATTCTTTGATCCATGTTTTCCTATCTTGATGATACTGTGCACCACAGCTGATGTCCAAAGCAGTTGTTCTATACAACTCTTCCCTCTATAGGGTACTGTTTAGAATCTATGCTGCTGCTGCCCACAACTCTATTCTTGAGTGAGTGTGAGGTGGAAACACTGTGCAGTTTTCATTTTTTGGGGGGTGGAGTGGGAGGAACTGCACAGAGATACAGGGAGAACATGCAAACTCATTACATGCATTGGCTGGTAGTCAGGATTGAAAGTCATACCTTATGCAAGGCAGCATAGACCTTAACTATCATGCCAACATGTCTCTCTAATAGTCTTAGTAAGTAAATTGCTTAAAATACATGCCTAATAGGTGTCATTCAGGAGACCTCTAGCTGTAACAAGGAGCAGAAGTAGATTTAAGCATGTTCTTTAAATAAAGATTTAAACCAGGAATAAATACAGCAGATATTAAACACAAACTCTTGAAAGTCAGCTTTATGTTGTACATCTAGAATAATGTTAAAAATGCAGTTTTATATTGTACCTCTAGAATAAACATCCTTGTACAGGCTTTTGGTCATAATGCTCTGACGTCTGATTTACTGTACATTGAGTTGCTTTCTGTCTCAGTAAGTTCAGAACAAACTCACCTTTCCTACTCGAGTGACTCAGATTTGTATGCCTTTTATATTACACTTTCTCAGAAATGAATGACTGTGGGACATTCTAGACATGTGATACTTGGTGAATTACACAGTCACGCACACACACACACACACACACACACACACACACACACACACACACACACACACACACACACACACACACACATTTTTGCATATGAGAACACACACACATAAAGTTAAAACTGTTAATCATTTGAAATGTTGGGACATTCTATAGCGAGTCCCAAAATGCAGAAACTGAATGACTGAAAGATCGGACTTACATATACTAAGTTCAAGACATCATTTCTCAGAATTTTCCTTTGTATCTAAAGAATGGCTATCTTGGATCTGATATGTAAAAGATCAGGGGGTGTGGGGGTGCAGGGGGCTTTCCACCCTGCAGAAAGAAGTTTAAACAAGAAGAACAATTTTCAAAATTTGCTCTTCTCCTGTGTTTTCAGTGTTCTTTTAGAGCTTTCAACACTGGGCATTTTGAGTGTCAACACCTCAGTAGGGACTGGGAGCTATTAAAACTAAACTATTTTTTAGTCAAATGTAAAATATTGCCATCTAATTTATTAGTATTATGTTGTAAATAAATAGCATTTGAGGATTCCAAGGTGATATATGAAAATAATCTTGCATCAGACATGCAGATTAAAGAAACAATTGCTAAAATATATTAGTACTGTTCTGCAAATGATAGCATTCAATGAATTTTAAGGTAGCATGTGAAAATAATCTTTTGCTGGGCAACATGGATTAAAAAAAATCAACTTCATGGAACTATATGTACTACCAGACAATTGCTTTTTAGTATCTGAAGGAAACAAAATGGGTATTCTGCTCACTGCTATGATTATAAACCACTTTGTGATGACCTCACTGGGACATTTTCATAAGAGTATGACTGAGCTATGTCATAGCAATCTAAATGGCTGGTCCTCATGCAGCAAACTTCCACTTTAAGACTAGTTTTCTGCCATTGTTACATTGTTGATTTGGATTACAATAATCTTGCTGTTTGGTCATGTTGCAGTAGTAATGATGCATGCTGCTGCAGCCTTGTATCCTGTTCCTCAGACTTTTCTGATGGCATACACTAAAGTCCCCTTCTGATAAGAAACAGATGGTATGCTAAAGAACCTAGCTGGCAGCCCAAATAATGGAGTACCATTCAGTTTCCAGAGTAGTCCAAAGTTGTACTTCATTACAGTCTGATTCTTCTAATATAGGAATCAGTCTGAGAGAAAAAAAGTTTTATATGAGACACATTTATGGATTGTTTAAAATCAAATTTCATCAAACATCATCTCCACTGGGATGGATGGTGTTACGCATTTAAACATGCTTTGTAGTAACAGAACCATACTGAAGTACCAGTCACGATGTAGCATTTCATAAAGTAAAGCTTGTGTTCATCCACTTGAAATGAAACTACAATGTTATGCCAACTTTGTATTCCTTGTTTTATGTATTTCACTTGGGTTCGCATTACAATATAATTGTCTGATCCAGCTAATAAATGTTGCAAGACTCACTATGGCTCTCAAAGCCTATCTATTACAGAAACATGAATAAACTATATAGGTATGGGTATACCTACTAAGTGTGTAGCCAGCATGAATCTCAAATGTTATGAAATTTTATATATATATATATATATATATATATATATATAGTATGTTACAGAAACACAGTGGTGCAATCAGACTTTCATTCTGCTAATCTAAGTTCAAGTTTGGAAAATGAATCTAGTCCGTCCGTGGGAAATCATGGTCTGGAAATAGAATGGTCAATTTTCATCTTACTTATGACCAGAACTATATGTATATCAGCCGCTAATTTCTCAAGTACAGTTATTATATTATTGACCTTTCAACTAAATTCCAATAATTCTGTAAAACTGTAATGCTGATTAAGCTAACAATGTGCATTTGCAATGCAAAATTGTAGCTGTTGTGTAAGATTTGTAGTTTAGGTTTATAAAAACATTTGCATAATGCCCACATTCTGCTTCAGTCTCATTCTCTTTAGGATCTCTTTGTTGGGAAATAATCTCCTTTTTAATATCTCGGCACAGCACATGCTAGTACAGATCTCAGCAGACCAAAACCAAGTAAATCCAGAAGAGCTAGGCAAATACTCTACCCTTACAGAGGCCTATACAAAATAAATACATAAATAAAATGTCTGAGGCTTCCTTTGCTTCTCAAATAATCTAGTTTAATTTAGGGGACATTATTACTCTTCCATGAATACTTGGTGAAATAGCTGATCTTGAACCTATGAATCGTGCATGATGCATTACATATTAATTAGCCATTTTTAATTTTTATATACATTTCTGAGGACCCAGTTTCTTCCAGTTCAGTTGATGACCAGGGCTTTTTACAGCACTTAAATTTTGCAGAGAGGTTATTATGCTGAAATTTCATCTTTAAGTCTCCCAACCCAAACCTGTCATCCATGTTGTGGTCTTTGTGCTTTTTGTTGTGCAGAAACCTGTTGCAAGTTGAAAAATGTCCTTAAGTGGAAAGTTGTATCAGAGGTGACACTCATCATGCTTAATGTACCAACTTCTGCTGAAAGCCCTTCTCCATGTCCTGCTAGTTTGTTACATTACAAACAACATGTGTGACTTTACTATGCATCTTAACCCCCTCCCCCCAACTACCTATTAAACAAGAGACTTCTCTTACATGGAATGAAGGCTTTTGTTTAGCTAACATGTTTCTGTGCTTGGTGTTTACATGGCTAGGGTTACCACCTGTCCCACTTTGCGAGGGACAGTTCCTCTTTGGGCAGTTGTGTCCTGCAAAAAATTGTAAAAATGGCAAATGTCCTGAGATTTTAGGGCAAAATTATTTCCTATATTTTATGTAATAGTTTTTTAAAACAGGTATTCTGTATCTGAAACACCTAAATGTTATAAGAAACAGAATAAACAACTAAAATGCTACAAGAATAAGCTTTTATTTAGGCAAAAAAGTGAAGTTCTGTCGTTTGTACTAGCCGTGGGTATATTTTGGCTTGCAAAATCTGACGTTTGTACCAAAAATGTCCCACTTTGAGCATTTGAAAAGGTGGCAACCCTATTCATGGCTCATCTATCAGAAATTAGATGACTCCAAGACTGTTGGGGTGCATACTCACCAGAGAAGGTGCTTTAATATTTCTGTTATGCCCTAATATGTCACAGACAAAGTAATATGCAAGTGATAAATATTCTGTCTTTTCTTTTCCTGCCTTCATTAAGCTGCACCAGCAATCCCAGACCAAAACAGAACGCTTGATTGGAATGTTATGACATGTTGTTCCTCCGTGGCCAATGAGAAAGGGAAGCCTCTGTCGATAATAATCACTCTTTCCCTTTCTTACCAAGCACTGTCAGCATCACTTGTTCAAAAACCTGGGTGACCTTCTGTCATCAGACTAAACAAGAACTGTACACATCAGTTATTTAGGCATGCAAGAGGGTTAATGATGTTTCCCATTAATGCCTTCAATAATGATACCAGACAAGATGGTTTACATATCTGTTAATGCATCATATCATTTGAATGAAGGCAGTATCAAATATTGAAATACAGGCTACAGACATAAAAGGTTAATTTTCTCAGGTTTAAACATCAGAGCATTTTTTGGGGTGGGGTTTAAAGAAGGATACACAGTATTTGCTTTTTATGGGAAACATGGGAGAAGAATAATAAAAGAATCTCTGGTTTGATTCTATGCTGAGTGCCTTTTTTGTGGAATGTGCATGTCCTTTGAATGTCCATGTGGCTCTTTGGCAGGTACTCTGTTTTCTTCTATACTGAGTGTTCTTACACATCCTTTAATGGATTGGCATCCTATCTGGCATAGACTTCTGCTTTAAGTTTATGCAGAGGTAGGATAAATTCAACATCCCTGAAACCCAAGCAGGTATCGAACAATGAATGAATATATGATAAAAATATAATACAATGAGAAACAGTGAAGAATACACTGGAGCAACGAACAGTTCTGGAAAGAAGTAGAGGTGAGAAACAGAAAGCCAAACTAGAATGCAAATGAGAAGTGAAACAGAGCTGTAGAAGTGTAAGGGGGAAAGAAAGACAGATACAACTAGTAAGAGGGGAATTAAAAGAAAGAAAATACATTTATACATGGGAATGATTTAGATTTATGTTGAAATTTGCAGAAAATCAGAACATTACATATAGAGAAAGCAATGAAAAACTGTGTGTTTGTGTGGGAATGGATGATTTCTGAACTGTATGAGACAAGGTGGCTGAAAACATTTGACTCATTCACTTTTAATGGGGTTAGATGTGTCTCTTATAATGTGTTTTGCCATTGTTATGACTACTAGCATCATCACAGTAACAAACCATAGATAGCTTCTCCCCTATTCCATTGTGCTTTGTCATTAGACAGGGTCACTTAATGCATGCTGTTAAAACACTGTATTTAAAGATTACCTCCCCTACCAGCTTCATGGGGTGTCTCATTAGCTAAGGTCAATGACATTATACGACTAATGCACTAAACTCAGACACAGATTATTTCAATGTTTTATTTAATTTTGTACATCATGTGACTAGTACAGTATGTAGTGCTCCCCCACCCCACAGTTTAGAGCTGTTAGTTTGAGTCACTTACATTAACCCGTGGTGGTGGTGCTGAAGTAGCGTTGTTGCCTCACAGTAAGACGCTGTCCGGTTCGATTTTCAGCTAGAGCGTCTTCTGCATGGAGATATGCATGAATGGGCATACGTTCATTGAAGGTTGTGTGTCAGGGCTGGTAACTCGGCACGTAAAAATCAGCTACCAATCATTAGCGGACTGGAGTTCCGCTGTGGCGACCCCTAACCAGGAAAAGCCGAAAGACACAAACAAGTTTGAGTCACTTACATTGTGGTTTTGTCATTCCACTGTATTGTGTCATTAAACATGGTAAATGACATTCTGTGACTAGCATAATGCATGCAGCATCAGCACTCCAGTACCCATTCTGCTGTGTGATATCAACACCCCATTTCCATGGTATCACTCCATTAGTGCCCTTAAACTGCTGCTACCTATCTCAGTTCATTGTGAGAAAGCACTGAATGATGCCCTTCTTCAGGAACTCCCAAAATGTAAAGAAAGACTCTTATTAGATGCAGTTAGGCAGCCAACTAGCTCACACATCAGAGTGTGTTAAAATGCTTTTAAAATGTACCTCCAGAAAAAAGTACATAAATAAAAGTGAGTCAGAGCATTAACCAAAAGAAAAAAAAAATCATTATATGCATACAAAATATTTTCCCACTAAATAGACTCTCCCTTTCTTGGCTATCTGTCTAATGTGCACATTCATACTCATTTAAACACACACACACTATATAATATATTAATAATACATACCTATGATTTTATAATGGCTGATTGACAAGAGAGTGACATATAAATGATAGGAAAAAAGAGAAAAATCAAAAATGAGTGGCACACAAAAAAGCAAGCATTGAAAACTCTCCCACTTTAAGTAACCCCCAACATCAAAACCCAGATCAAGTATCAACTGAATAGTGGTTGTTGTTGTTTGTCTTTCAGCTTTTTCCCGGTAAGGGGTTGCCACAGCGGAAGTCCGGTCCGCTAATGATTGGCAGTAGATTTTTAAGAAATGCCGAGGAGCCAGCTCGACATTCAACCTTCAATGAAGGCATGCCCATTTAAGCACACATGTCTTTCGAATGCTACCCAACCGCGGGGAGGACATGCAGACTCCACACAGAAGGCACTCCCAAGCTATGCCGAGAATCGAACGGGAGAACCTCTTGCTGTGAGGTAACAATACTACCACCGTACCACCACGGCATATCAACTGAATAGTGGTATTGTTAGGAAAAGGAATTTTAATAACATAATATATATATATATATATATATATATATATATATATATATATATGTGTGTATATATATATATATGTGTATATATATATATATGTGTATATATATATATATATATATATATATATATATATATATATATATATATATATATATATATATATATGTGTGTATAGAGAGAGAGAGAGAGAAAATGCCTGAGAATGGATAGAGTAGAAGATCGTTATGTAGTAAGAATAGGGATGGCCTATAAGGCAGGAAAAAAAGACAAGCTGAAAGAATGTAAAAGGAAAGATGAGTAGTGAAGACACATTGCTTCTGGCATGCATAATGATTAATCCCTAGAGTACACAAACATATACATACATTTATATTATATACGTATATGGAGATACTGGGCACACGTCTCTCAGTTATTCAGATTTTTGGCTCATATTTTTGATCTGTTCCTCATAAAACTTGTGTTTTTCCTGACAAATCAGTGAGGATTTAATTAATTTAATAATGACAGACACTCAGGTTTCAGACTTTATATCCTTCAAAAATTTAAGTAATGCAAACCCTTTTATTCTGGCATCTTTCTAAGTTTCTAAGTGCAATATTTAAAATTTCTGCCTATTTTTGGACCTTTGCCCCCATTGCATCTGTCTTTGTCCAGATTTCTTGTGTTAAGAGGTTGAGAGCTATAACTAGGCATATAGTGGTTAGTTACAAGTAGTTCCATGGACCACTTCCATCATTGTCACTAATTTGTTTTATTTGCTATTATGAAATTGCTTCTCCAAATGAATGAAATTCAAATAGCACCATATTAAATTTGGAAAATTAAATGAATTACATCAAATATACAACACATAAGAATGACAAAGATATTACCACTTATATTTGATTTAAAATACAAGCTCGTTATATGCTGAGGTAAGACACATATATTAGTATGCCTATACTGCTGAGGATTATACTGCTGAGGAGGCAATCTCTGTTGTAGAATATTTCATCATTATGTCTTTTCCATGTGGAATCTAATAAAATGTACACGAATCGCTGTACTACCTTTAGTTTTGGAATGACAGTTGAGTTGCCCTTATCCTGTCCAGTGACCTTTAGTTTTAGTATATGGGCTGTCCTTATCCTGTCCAACCACCTTTAGTTTTGACTTGGTGGCTGCCCTTGTATTGCCCAGTTATCTTTATTTTTTTTTGTCACATGAGTTGCATTTGTCTAGCCCACTGACATCTGATTACAAGTTCTGCTGCTATAAAAAGAGAAACCTTCATGCTGGTAACATTGTGGCAAAACACAGCAGTGCAATCATGGTAAGTAAGAACCATAAATAATAATGCTGTAATTTTTGTACTGATAATTGATTTATATGCTTCATATATTAGAACTATTGTTATTTTTTCAGATGCTGTGCAGGGTAAAGTTATTTCTTCACCTTTTCACTTGTAGTATCTCCGTGGCTAAGTATGTGAAACTATAATGTATACATCAGTGTCATAATGCATTTGCTGCTTGATTAGTGATAGCAGAAGAAAACTCCTGACAGTGCCATGTCTGCTTCCAGAGATGTGAATTGTACAGAAAAAAAAACGCTTAGCATTGTAGTTTATGCATGATCACAAGTTCACCTAAAAACATGATGACACACAGTTTAAAGAATTAATGCATCTGAAAATATGAGAGGTGATCGTCCACAGAGCCAGTCAGATATAATGATCTGGAAAAACACAGGAAAATAGTTTTTGAGTTTGCAAAGTCCTGGATATTTCCTTATCAGTCCTTGCATAATATATTAATAAAAATATGTGCTGTTTTAAGTTAATTCAGCAGCAGTAAGGTAGTTTAGCTTGTGAGGCTGATTTTATAAGATGTTCCACTATGAAATGAAACAAGAAAAAAAGCAGTCTCTGTCTTCTTAAATTGTATAAATTGATAGGAGATGTTTATCTTGAGCATATTCTGCAGAAAATTAGAATTAGTCTTTTTTAATTTAGATAATTGCTGCAATAAACTCAAGACATTCGGAACTTTGCAATTTATAGTCACAAAATACCAAAGGAGTCTATTTTTTATTTATTTGAAATAGTTGCACAGATTGACTCAGAGACACTCCAGTTCACCAAAGCACTGATTAGCCAGCCTGGGGAATAAGGTTATGCTAGATTTGAATAAGTCAGTGTAGGATGTTGTATCTGATGGTGCAAACTTATTTTCTTTTCACAACCATATTAGGTACGACTCTGGTCTTAATTGCTAAGATAATAAAACATAAGCATTGCCTTTAAATATGCGTTGTAGGATAATTAGGGGAGGTTTAGGACTATGACAGGGTTGGAGTGCATCATCCTTGAATTCAATGACAACTGCAAGACCTGAAAATTAAGCGCCTTTCAGGGTTGCTAATGACATCCTGAGAATTTTCAGTTTAGCACAACTGATTTTGACAGTACTTGCCAAGTGCCCCGAGCATTTTATGATGTCTGTACCTTGGTTGTGATTATTCTGGTGTAACTAACTCATACTGTGTGATGCAGACCTTATGGTATTTATTGACTAGAGTGATTTGCTTCCTTTTTACCAAAATCATTTCTATTATTATTAAATGAAACAAAGTGGTGTTTAACTTCTGCCATGAAATGTCTTCATATTCCAAAAGTTATTGGTTCTAATGTAATACGTTACTAAACATGACTTCATTTTCAGAGAGTTTCTGTGTACATACATGGCAGAATGTATACGTCTTGTTATTCAGGATTGCCTATAGTGTCCTGATATTAAAAGCACCTTGATCATTAAACACTGTACCTGCAATTAGTTTTATCATCCGTATAAAGCATGTGACCAAAACTGTCAGATGTAGCTGTAAAATAGTGCAGACATCACACAGCACTTATGAACATGATGATTGTCAGGTGACAGTAGTAACCACATTACATATTACAAGGCAAATGTAGGAAGAAAAGTACTCAGTTAAAAGCTGGTGATTTTAATTGCTTTGATTACAGTGTCTCCTTTCAGAAGAATAATTAATGTTGTGTTCTGCACTTTGTTGTCACTACCTTGATACAGTTTGAGTTTGCTGTACAAGGAATCAGGAGACAAGGAGATATACAGGCCGTGTTGATGCTGTTCTCCAAAGGATGAAGCAATAACTAATGAATTTACAGCCAGCCTTTCTTTGTTCCATTTGAGAGAACTAAATTTGCACTTTGACAATGAAACAAATGCTGACTGTGCTTTAAAACAATCTATATATTACAGCATTTATAATGACAGCTGAAAATTACCACAGAATAGGATCCACATTCCATAACACAAATTCCATTTATATTTGTAAAGTAATTTGTAGCATGCAAATTACTTTAATGGGTAATTTGGTGCAAAAGTTGCAAACAAAAAGAACCAGTGATCCATGCCATTTCCATATTTGTTAATGTGAAAGCAGTGTCAGCCCATTATATCCCAGCAGCTCAGTAGACACCTGTTAGCTGAAGTATTGTAGTTTATAAATCTAAAAACTGTTACTGTACAGCTCAGTGTTCCCTCGGTAATTGTTTTGTTATGGGGAAAAAGGTTACTAAAGTATGGATGAAGGTGCTTCACTAAGCAGAAATACGAGTACATGCAGCACAATCCATAAATAAAGAAATATGGAGGAGATTGCCTTGCCAGAAAAAAAAAAGTGTTCTTAAAATCTTTAAAGAAAGTCATAGTTTTGCTGCACAGAAAAGTTGACTGATAAGTCCCAGCTGACAGACATTATCTCTGCTCGTCTTTTCGCCTGTTTAGGTTCCTGTGAGTAATACTGTCAGATTACTAGCTCTATGGCACACAAGAATGTAGCTGGACAGTGAGCATCCAGCCTGGGTTTCACTAAGGGTGCCGGGGCTGTAACAGCACTGAAGGTTTTGATGCGATGAAGTAAGCATTACTCACTCACTTATCTTATGTGCTTGGGATATAATACATGTCTAATGGAAATAGGTACCAGAGCAAGAGTGTCAGCTTTCTAATGAAGGAGAACTGCTAAGATATAATTACTGTTCTGAGCAGGGGGCAATCCTACTCTGTGCCAACAACCTGGTGCTCTTACACAAGAGAGGTCAGATGCATCAGGAAAAACAAACAGCCTTTTATGATTATCCACACTCACGTCAGCCTTTCCAGTACTGTCAGTGGCTGCAGTCATTTGGGATGAGGGAATAAAGGGTGCCTGGGAACAGCTGAAAGGTGGAGCAGAGAGAATAAAGAATACCTAGTTTTACATTACACTGCAGTATATATTACTGATAATAGAAAAAGACACAACTGACTGTCAGGTGTGTACATCTGTGTACAGTCCAACTCCTACAGCTATATCTGCCCACAATATCCTTCCTTCAGGTTTACCAACTATCTCTTGCACCTTTGAAGGCACCTTTAATTGTATACTTCATAACTCCTTTTGGTAGCCTTTTCTTCTTGTTTACAGCTCTTTCTGAGCTACTACTCCAGACAGACATTTATTCCTTCATTCTGAATGGCATATGACCTTCTTCTTGTATTGTATTTAACTGTGTTCTGTCATACTGCTCAGGCATTAGTTTATTTATTTATTTCTGTTATGTCATAGCTACTCTTTCTCTCTGTTATCCATGTAGCAAGGTTTAACTCTTCCATTTTTTCCTCATATACCTTAGTTCAACCCACACACCTTTATTAAGTGAATAGTCTTTCTCACAACCACCTCAGCTAGTTTGATTT